>NC_046660.1:135443076-135454529 GCF_010883055.1 Belonocnema kinseyi
GCACGAAGGGTTTCTGCTGAATATGGTTACAAAAATGAATAGGCAGTCGCGGACAATTGTCCAGAGGTGGTCCCGAAGGAAATAACCCCCAAGCGGAGGTGTGAAAGCCGTGCCGAAAGCTGAAGGGCACCTGGGTGAGGTGTCCTGTACAAGGATGAATGAACCCCTTTCCCTAGCTTCACGTGGGAACAACAATGACAACACCAAACATAGTTGTAGTAACTGCGTTTCAAAACAACAGAACGCGCAGGGTTCCCGACAATCGGTCGATCAACTTTGCCGACCACTCTAGAGCTGGGGTAGCCAATGAAGATGTATTCAATGCGATGGATACGTCTGCGAAATCATGCAGAAGTACTCCAAAAGAGGGGCTATGTAAGCGGAACGCCTACTCCACCACAGTCAGAATAAGCCGGCAACAGAGAAAGACAGGCGACACTAAGTTCAACCGCGGACAGGCATGTTGTGTGTATAATGTAGCTAGAGCTTTGGCCCATGCGAATTGTAAAACATAACCAACGGTTTCTCTCTGACTCATCTCGATACTTCCAAGACCCTCCAGTTACTGTAGACTATCCGCCCAAACCAGAGAAGGTCGAAGTATTTTGGAGAGAGGTCTACGAAGTGCAGCATGGGCTGGACGAAGACTTAGAGAACATAAATAGCTTTAAGGAGCTGTGTGATGCCCTCATAACACCTGATGAAGAATTCCCACCCTTCACTATCGAGGAGGTGAAAAAAGTATTAAGAGGGATGAAGAACTATTCCGCTCCGGGACCACATTGTGTCAAAACCTTCTGGTGGAATAGATTTCCTTCAAGCCATTAGCATTTGGCCCGTATTATCACCTCATATTTAAAGTCGGAAGAGCCGATTCCGGAGTAGTTGGTGAAAGGGCGCACAATACTCCTGCCATAAATAGGCAACTTAGCTGACCCAAAGAATTGCAGGCCAATCACTTGTCTAAACACACTGTATAAGATATTCACAGCTATCCTAAATTATAGGATTGTTCGGGCAATTGAACCTGTGTGGCCAGAAATGTATAAACAACGAGGCTCAAAGGAAGGCGTAGCGGGATGTCGGGAGAACCTGTTCATCGATAGATGTATCTGCAAAGATGCAGCATTCTACCAGCGTGACCTATCGATATCCTGGATTGATTATCGGAAAGCTTTCGATTCGCCTTCCCACAGACTTATCATCTGTCGTTTGGAAAGCTTAAATGTGCATCCGGAAATCGTTAGTTGCATAGAGAGATTGATGCCGCTTTGGAAAACCAGATTTACTATCATATCTGGAAAAAATCGTGTGAAATCTAACAAGGTCACCTTTTAGAGAGGTGTTTTTCAGGGCGACACTATGAGTTCACTTCTCTTTTGCCTTACATTACTGCCACTATCTCTGGCATTTCGCCATTCCAACGGGTACTGTTGGGGCAAACCTGCAGATCGAAAGTACAAGGTGACTCGTATATTTTACATGGACGATCTTAAGATCTATGTTCAAAACAAGGAGCAACTACATCTAGCTCTAGGGTTTGTGGAACAATATACTAAGGAAATATGAATGGGATTTGGATTAGACAAATGCGCCAAGGTTGATTTGAAGCGAGGAAAGCGTAATGGCATCCCTGAAGACCCTGATCTCGTCGATAGAAGCGCAATATGACACCCTTTCGCTGGAGAGCCTTATACATACCCGGGCGTGCCACAGAGCTACATTCAGGATACAAACTTCTCAACCGGCAGATTTGGTCTTCCGAACATTCGGAGAGAAACAAAGTCTCTGCAACGAACAAACTTGCCGCCCCGGTAGTACTGTATTCATTTGGAGTGGTTCCATGGACGAAGAACGAGCTCAGATCCCATGATATCCGGACACGAAAAGTTATGCACATGAACAAAAGCATGCATCTTAAGACTTCTGTTCCGCAACTCTACATCTTACGCCGTCAAGGTGGTCGCGGAATATTGAACCTTGAATGTCTTCACAACATGATTATTCTGGGTACAGTACAGAGTAGCAAATAGAAGAGACCCTCTTCGTAAAATGTTTAGGAAGCACGAAGAAGTGGGCAAAGGAGCGTTTCAGTACAAAGCAGCGGAGGAGGCAGTTGAAACACTCGGACTTAAATTCAGTATTAGGGGTGAGCAAAATGTATCAAATCTTATCTATCTCGAGTACTCACTCCTGAAAGCCGGGATTAAGAAAGCACAACAGAAAAACTTTCGTGAACAGTTCCTCGATAAGAGGATGCACGGCATCTTCCACAGAAATGTGGAGCATCAGTCAATGTCTTGTGTGTTTTCTTTTGCTTTCCTCAAATCACCCGCATTGCAGTCGGGCACGGAGGGTTTCATTTTGGCCCGTCAAGATGGTGTCATTTCCACCTTAACATACCGTCGCCACATTTTGAGCCAAGACATTCCCGATGACGCATTAACCCTAATATCGCTCCTCTAAATGCTCCTAGGGAAATTGAGTCAATTGTCAAAAATGGGAAGTGCCGCATATGCTGGAACTTTATATTCTCGACAATTGTTTCTGTTGCTCACTCGAGGGCTGACATGGTTCTTCTTGACTTCGAGAAGCGAACCATGTTTATTATCGAATTTTCGACTCCAGCTGGCAAAAACATCATAGCCAAAGAGAATGAAAAGAAAGAGAGGTATAGAGACCTTAGAAGGGAGTTGCGGCGATTGCACCCGGAATATTCTGTTAAACTAATCGTCCTTATCATCGGCGCTCTTGGAGATGCCAAGCTTTCATTGATTAATAGCCTGAAGAGCATCCCTGTGTGTCAACAATATGCTAAAACACTTACAGGGAAAATGCAGAAGGCGGTCATCCTTGGGTCGATGCGTGTCTTCAGGTTGCACGAGACTTTTGCCGGATCGTCGTATTGATTCCGTTACAGACTGTAACCATCTATCTCACGGTTTTGAGACGTAGCGAAATCCTGTGGTTGTCCTTATGACAAACACATGTATATATATACACACACACATATATATACATATACATAGTGAAACTCTTCTATAGCCCGGTTTTGGGGCTGAAGGTGGGTGGAAACTACCGCATTATAGCCCGGTCCACTTTTCTTTGTTCACGCCCGAGTCCTCGCCTAAGTGAGAACCGCACACCCCACGCAGCTCCTGATACACCTACCTGCAGCGCGGCTTTAATTCTCGAAAGGGCTATAGAAGGGAGAACTGTTAAAGAGTTTAACTGTATATGTAAAATAGAGATGAGATTAAAAATTCAAGGTACGAATTCTCGAAGTCCCTGATTTTTTTCTTGCACGTGTCCGTGAAAATAAATCACCAAGCGCATGATATTAGTTCTCGTTGTTTGTGACTTTAAGTCTCTGACTTCGTGAAATAAAAACATATTAGGATTCGTGTTTTAAATTCTCGGATTATATGATCTAAAAGCATAGAATTCGAGACCTGAGAGAGCAAAGGGGCGTGGCCTGATGCCTGAATCTTCAAGACCATTGCTTTAAAAGCTAGGATTCCGAGATCTTAGTTCTCATGAAAAAGCGTGACCTAGTATCACGGAGTAATAAATAGAGTAATAAATTCACGTATATGTCCGAGATAGAAAATCACAAATCCGTACTTTTGCTTCACGGCAAAAGAAAATTGTGTGGACACAAGATACAATTTTTTTAAACTTTTTCCATAAGGCTTTTGATTGCTTCTCCATGACTAAAAGATAAAATAAAAATTGATATAAATGGGAACAAGCAAAAATAATTCATGCTGTATCAAATATTAGAGAATAAGTGGTGCGCAACACAACTGTTGCCGAATTCTGGCTTCCATGAAACCAGTCCTGGAAACATATATTTTCCTAAAAAGTTCAACAATAAGAGTCACGTTTTAGAAGGATGAACAAAGAACTAAGGTCCCAAGTTGTTTTCCACAAACTCTTAGTGGGGCATTAGGACGAGATTTTCTTCTGCAAAATTAAACTGTGGCCGAGTATATAGAAAAGGGATTATAGCATTGGAAACTATATCATTTCAAATAAAACTGAGAATTGCATCGTCGGCACGAATTTCGTCTTTTGGCAGCCATGATGTACCCAAACAACGTGGGACGAGATGAATCGATCGAGTTCCATGGATTTCAACGAGGTTTGTATAGCCGAGGGACACACAGAGGACGTCGAGGACGTTCCATACCATTTCAAGGAAATCGATCCATGATATCTAGCTATAACGATCCTCATCGATCCGCAAAATCTAAATATGCGGATTCTAACGAGACAGGTGGCCAATATAGTGCCGATGCGACTTTAGGAAGTAGTTCCGCGAACTAAGATCAAATATTTAAGCCAGTAAATTAGGTTATTCAACAAAATATGACGCTAACACAACAGCTCGCTCAAAATCAAGGACCGCAAAGCGAATTTCATATTATGCCTGATTCTTCTAAAACAATCGAAAGTTTCGATTGGGAAAAATGTCCTCAAGAGTTTAAATTGTGGTTTGAGCAAGTTGGAACGGCAGCCTGTGTAAATAAATCGCCTGAGTTCTTTTTTAATATAAACGATGAAGTGCCATCTGCCAGGTGCTGCGCGCGCTTGGTTCTTGAGTCACCAGAAGGTTCTTAATAGTTAAGAGTTGATGCCAGAAGCCTTTTTGAAACTTTCATATGCGAACTTGATCTAACCAGGAAAATTTAATAAATTGCAAAATCGTATTCCAAACCCGAACCAGATTTTGGATTCGTACTTTAACATTATTACAAAACTGTGTAAGAACCTAGATTCTAATTTTTCCTAGGTTAAAGAACAAATATTTTAAGATTTAAAGTCACGCGAACTTATGATACGCGATCGGCTGCGCCTCATAAAGCTGAAAACAAGCTTCTAATGGATCTAGAGTGATTAGACTGGCCAATAACGTGAAAGCAGGTAATAGTTTCGCAAAATATAAATAAACAGGCCCGAAACAGAATAGGACTGCGGCTGATAAAAATAACCTATACGAATGCCAGAGTAAGCTAAAGTGTTTTAATTGATAAAAGGCCGAACACTGAACGCGAATGTACAGAGCCAAGGCGTGAATCGTATTGCACTAATTGAAATGGTTCGCGTAACTGCAGAAAACCAAGACGAAGATTTAGACCCCGAATATTGCCTCAAGATACTCGTCTAAATTGGGTAGAGGATAAAAATCCTGTTGGTCTGGCTATTTAGGCGTCAGAAGTCGCCTCCTAAACAAGGCTTTCTGTTTTTCTTCGTATTAGTACGGGACTCGCGTATGGTTAATACGTCTCGGTTAGCATCCCGGCTTCCCTGCATCCGTCTACTATTTCCTATATTGTTTTGCGTTCATCGCGAGTTGCGTAGTAGGGTTTTGAATGTACAAGAACGGATCCTAGTTTCTTAGCTTTCTCCATCTCTATTAATTTAGTATGGCCTAATTCGTACGTTTTCAGTTTTGAAAATTGAGGCTCCAATTTTTGTACCTTGACAAAATTGTACAGGCTAATTGCTCATGTATATGGCACCTAGAGTCATTTCCTCTTCTCATACGTTTAATTGTAAAAATTCCATTTCGCGGGTTGTAATTATTCGTCTACTTTAGTTATCGCATACCTCGGTAACTCGATTCGTTCTAACTCGATTTCAAGTAACTCTACGTTTGCTCGATCTTATAATATTAGTTGGCCATCCTTCTTTAAATACACTACACGACGTGTGGTTGTCCAGGAAAATTGCGTCTTATGAACGCGTCTAACGATTGGACGCTATCCGGAACTTCGTGAAGCAAATATCCTGGCACTTCACGTCATCAACTTGGATGTCTCAGAGTACTATACCCACGGATTTGACGTTTCCTACCGCACCGAATCCGCTGCGCTCACTGGTTTTCCGCTCTATTTAAAATTCCTCTCACAAGACTGCTGTCGCCTTAAGTGTACATACAGCACTCTCTGCATCTATCAAAGCTGTCACAGTTTTTCAATTAATTTTGACTGTTTTAATATATTAACGCGGGGTTTCCTTATACGTATTGTCAGGCGCGTTTACAACTGGATTCAACAAAAATCGTAGTTTTGTACAGTTACGCGAACCGTGTCAATTATTGCAATACGGTTCACGCCTTGGCTCTCTACATTCGCGTTTAAAGTGTTGGGTCTTTTATCAAGTGAAACACTTTAATTTACTCTGACTTTCGTTTCGGTTTTTTAATCACTCGTAGTCCTGTTCTGCTTCGGGCGTGTTTATTTATTTTTCGCGAAAATATTACCTCCTTTCACGTTATTATTCTCAATGCTCGCATTACTAACTTCCATTCTTAAATTTCCTCTTTTATCGTAACGCGTATTGTTTTTATAAAAATTTGTAATCGGTCTGTCGAATCTCTCCAGATCCATTAGAAGCTCGTCTTCAGCTTTTTGAGGCGCGGCCGATCGCTTATCATAAGTTCGCGTAACTTTGCGCCTGCCATGCCTGACTTTGGGCATGCGCGCAGTTTGCACAAAATATTGAAATTAATAAGTCCATAAACTTAATTGAATAAATAATATTTTATGAATGAAAGGTAAAAGAGCGTTGTTTCTTCTTTTTAACTTCTCAGGATACTTTTCTGTATTGTGTAAATTACCGTCTTCTTGATTCAGAATACATAACGAGTATTTGCAAAGAAATAATGCTGACTTCTTTTGAAAAATTCAACAATTTAATAATAAATTTTAATTCAGCATACTTCATCTTTTATTTTAAATTAAGACCGCTTGTTTTCCAATATTTAAATGTATATCCTGACCATCTAGAATAGTCTGCCCAATATTGGTTTCTTTTTTATGTTCTGTGGCATAGATGGATGGTTTTGATGGGAAATGAATACACATAGCTTTTTTATGCAAGTAAGACACGATAAAAGCGTGGTCGAAGTGTGGTTGGTTCTTTTTGATGTCAAAATAATTGTCGCGTTCGCATCGTGTTAGGCAAAGCTTTTAAATTGAGAGCGATAGCAACTTCTTTCATTTTTCTCACATCTTCCTCAAAAATTCGGAAGATTTTTGTTTCGATATTTTGGGAACGAACTTTGTTTAAAAATTCTTTTGCGCTTGTGACAACTTTTCCTCCAGCTATTGTTCGGTCTACCCAATTTTTTACCGTCACGTCAACACCATCTGCTATCGATTTTCCGTGATCTGGATCTGTGAATATCATGTTGCTGTCTTAAAGGTCAGTTAATTATAGTAGTGTCCAGATAGAAAAAAATTTGTTTATCATACTGAGTTGTTGGTCTATCGCTTTGTACATGTAGTTTGACAACAAAAGGTAGTGAACGCAAGGTTATTTGCACTTGTGAAGCACCAAAATGAGCACCTTAAATCTGTACAGCTTATTTCAATATAAAATTTTCCGAAAAATCTATTGCTATAAATACGTCGTCGAAAGTTAATTGCTCTCTCAAAGTTATAATAAAAGTTGTGTGCTCATGGGTATTGTAAGCATAAAATAAAAATGCTGATGTTTTTCAGTTTAGATTATCAACTAATTCACCCAGAAATAATCTATTTAAAATTTGTTTTGTGACGTTTACGTGACAAATTTTACTCTTTTCCCCCGGACGATCTAACTTTTTCGTAATCCATTCAAAATATTTTACATGAATGTTTCTTGCTGCTTCAATGATATTCATAGTTTCAGCCCGACAAACTGAGCTTCGCGATACATACATTTATTGTTTTTAAAATGACAGCACATCATTTTGCGGAAAAACTAGAGGTCTTTTGTTCAATAACTTTTAACGCCGCAAGTTTTTCCAAAATCAATTCCATGTTAGCATGTTGTTAACACATGCATGTATCTCTCGCTGTTATTGGTCTTTTCACAACCCAAAATGATTTTAGTGGAAAAAAAGAAGACCGGCTTATCTTTGGATGACCCTTATTTACATACTTCATGTACAAAACTGAAATAGATTCAACAAGAAACCTTTTTAGTTTACGAATTTTTTTTGACGATGAAGTCTTTTTTACTATGAGATATAATGGTATTATCATCTCGTTCTAGAAAAGCAAGAACGCTTTTTCTTAACTCCACATCGTCGTGGATATCTATTGTAACCTTGAAAATAAATTCTTGGTTGACGGACTGCTCTTTCACCAATTTCAGATTTAGCCTCATTTATAATTTTATTTCTCTTTAAAACAGCTTGTTTTGCATTTGTGAAAAGAGCATTTCGAGTTTTTGGGTCTTTATTTCGAAGACCAGACAATATGGTTTCTGTTAAGAGATGTCGTTTTTCTATTGCTTCTGGTCCCTTGCGCATCGTATCTTGTACCTTTTTATTAAAAGATGAGGGAGTACCTATTTTTCGCATCCTCAAGAATCTACGTTTCCACTTATTAACTTTTCTCACTGTCTTCTTTAATTGCATTTGTAAATCTTGAATAATTTTGTTATTTTTCGATTGCTTTTTTCTGTATTTGCAGGTTTTTGCATAGTCCGGTGAGTCTTCGGTTTTGAACATTGCTCGGTTTCTTTTCTTTTTTTTTTTGAAGTCTCCATATTTTTTACGGCGTTGTTTTTCCCTCAAAGTCATTTCAGGAATTATTTTGATATCGCCAGTTTGAACTTTTGAAAGGGTCATCTAGAAACATGAATTACACAAAAACAGAGAGCGGACAAGCGTAGTCTGAAGTTGCGCACGGGGCGTAACCTCGGCTCCCTCGTTGCGGAGAACAGTCGCATGGGGAGAAGTGGTGGGAGAGCCGCACGAACATTTGAATGTCTGTGGCTGTGATAAGCAGATAGAACTGCATGTATTTAGACAGTGAATTTATTTTTTGACTGGAAATTTTACAAATATTTAGAAAATAAATCTGTCCAGCTTTGATTCCAACGGTGTTTTAAATAATTAGCTAAATTGTGTTGTATTTTTTAATTATGATATCATTCAGTTTAGAATGTATAATTCAAAAATCTTTCACTTGAAAAATGTTCTATTTTAATTTTTAAGCTTACATTTTTATTTAAAGAATTTTAAAACGCAGTTTTAAAGACTAAAAAAATTAAAAGTTCGAAGTGTTTGAAATATATGGTTAAAATAAAAAAAAACATTTTTAATCGATCAAATTTTAAGATAAATTAAAAGTCTTATTAGTTAGACTAATGTAAACACACCCGATTGAAACTTTATGAACTATTTTTAATTTTAAAATAACTTTAAAATAATTTATTTGTAATTAAAGACTTTAATTAACTTTAAAATATCGTTTCAGTTTAAAATATTACATTTTTAAAGCAGTTAATTTGAAATTTTTTAATTAAGAAAAAAAACAGTTATTTAATATTTAGGGATATCTGACTGTTCATTTTAAATCCGTAATTACAAATGCAGCACAAAAAACTAAACTTTGAACGTTACAATTTTAATTGCATTATTTAAACAAATTTAATTTGCTAATGAAATTGTTGAATTGTTATGTATAAATAACCATTTAACACCTACGGTATTTAAAACAATTAAAAATTAATGAAATATCTGAAATGATCTCAAATAATTTTGAAGATTTTTACGAATTGTGAAGAAGTTCACAAGAATAAAATAAATTTCCTTAAAGTTCTTAAGAAAACTGGAAATGATTTTTTATTTTGAAAATTTAATTTAAGAGAATTTTTAAGAAGATTTAGAAAGATTTACGAAACTATGAAAAATGAATGTGGAAGATTTTAAGCATTTTTTAAAATTTGGCATCATTTTTTTAAAAGATTTAGTAAAATTGCGAAAAATTTTAAAAGTTATTTAGAAGTTCTTAAATGCTTTAACACTTAATAAATTGAATTTCTACAATGGCTGATAAAACATTGGTATCTGGCATTTAATTTGAAATGCTTTTTCGGCACCGTTTTATTTTATTTCCGGGTTGCCGTTTTAATTTATTTATTGACCGTGAATTTTTTCCTTTTTTTCATACCAAAAAATATAAATCCGTTATCATTTTCAATGTTCTAAATTAAAGAATCAATCAATGAATTTAAATTATTTTCAAAATTATACTATTTTAGGGAATTTTAAGCTACAAACATTAAAAATTGAACAATTAAATTTTTTTATAAACTAAACTGTTCTTAAATTAAAAGTTACATTATTTCTGTTTCAAATACTTTAAAAATACTTAAAACACTTTAAAATTTTATTTCAAAATCTTTAAAATACTTAATGTTGTTTTACGTTTTTCAAATTTTAAATTATTTTTGAAACTTTTTAAGAACTTCTAAGTTTCTTTTAAAATATATCGCATTTTTCCTCAATCTTCTTAAAAATTATGCCAAATTAAAAAAAAATGCTTACAAAAAGTTTAAAAAGTTTAAAAAGTTATTAAAATTTAACTTTAAATAAGCCCAAGTTGAAGGCAAAATGTCAATTTTATCAAAAGATTTTGAAAAAAAATTAGATTTCGATGTTATTACAAAACTGGAAAGAACTCTGGAAAAAATGAACATTCTTTTAAGTTCGAGTGTTCATTTTAAAAATGAGTTTCCATAATATCCTTCGATATGGTGAAAATATTGAGAAAAAAAATGTTCCAGCTTGTGCCCCAGGTTGAAACTTGGCGAAAAAAACATCGCAAATTTTCGAATATAAGTAAATACAATTTTTTGAAAATCATTGCTTATCATATTTTAATAAATTTCAGTATTAATTATATTAAACGCCATCATTTTTAATCCTTTTTAAATCATGTTGCAAGTAATATCA
Organism: Belonocnema kinseyi; assembly: GCF_010883055.1. Taxonomy (NCBI): domain Eukaryota; kingdom Metazoa; phylum Arthropoda; class Insecta; order Hymenoptera; family Cynipidae; genus Belonocnema; species Belonocnema kinseyi. The sequence goes on from NC_046660.1 coordinate 135,453,815, forward strand.
TTATTTGAAATTTTGCAAATTTCGCACCAAGTTTGACAATAAAATATGATCTACAGGAAAAATTTAAAGTATCCTAATAAATTAACAAAATAGTATGGAAAATTAATTTAAAAACTGGTGCAGAACTTTAAAAAAATGTTTACTGTTTCCAGAGTTATTATAATTGATTGAAAACATCGAAATTGGATGTTTCTTTGCAATAATTTTTTATCAAATTAAAATTTTGTCTTCAGTTTGAGCTTATTAGACGCAATATTTTATTACCTTGCGTTTTAATGTAAGAACGAAAATTGTGTGTCAATATTTGAAAAATTCAGACGTTTTAGCAAAATCTCAAAAACTAGGTGTATAGATGATTTCCGACAGTACTGTATATTTTAATTTGTTTGACTTACATGACTTTAAAAACTATTCAGGACTTTTCAAAAATTATTCTTGACAAGGCCGTTTCTCTGTACAAATGTTGTACTTTTAAATGACCAAAATGTATATTTTTCTACATTTCCACTTCAATTATTCAAGAAAGTTTAATATTATTCCAATTTAATTAAATTAATAGAGATAAGGCTCACTCTTGACTACGATCCAAATTGCTTAAGCTTCTACCAGGTGCATACATATGAAACCGGTATTTTTTCAAGAAAAAAACAAATTTATTTCAAGAGAATGATAACAAATATTTTATTCAAAGTATGCGCCCTCGCTGGCTACACAT
>NC_046660.1:135454629-135456215 GCF_010883055.1 Belonocnema kinseyi
AATTCGATAACGAACATGGTTCGCTTCTCGAAGTCAAGAAGAACCATGTCAGGCCTCGAGTGAGCAACAGAAACAATTGTCAAGAATATAAAGTTCCAGTATTGCGGCACTTCCCATTCTCGACGATTGACTCAATTTCCCTAGGAGCATTTATAGGAGCGATATTAAGGTTAATGCCGTAGGAGTGACAGAGATGGTAATAAAGCACTCTTAGTGCCGCATTGTGCCTTTGAATGTAGGTCGTTCCCGCATGAGTTGGACAACTAGATAGTATGTGAGCTAAATGCTCGGGGTGTGCATGGCACGCCCTGCAGCTATCATCGGGAATGTCTTGGCTCCAAATGTGGCGACGGTATGTTAAGGTGGAAATGACACCGTCTTGGCATGCAGAAATGAAACCCTCTGTACCAGACTTAAATCCGGACGATTTAAGGAAAGCAAACGTAAGCTCACAAGACATTGACTGATCATTCAAATTTCTGTGGAAGATACCGTGCATCCTCTTATCGAGGAGCTGTTCACGAAAGTTTTTCTCTTGTGCTTTCTTAATCCGGGCTTTCAGGAGTGAGTACTCGAGATAGATAAGATTTGATGTATTTTGCTCACCCCTAATACTGAAGTCAAGTCCGAGTGTTTCAACAGCCTCCTCCGCAGCTTTGTACAGAAATGCCCCTTTGCCCACTTCTTCGTGATTCCTGACCATTTTAAGAAGAGGATCTCTTCCATTTGTAACTCTATGTGCTGTACCCAGAATAATCCTGTTGTGAATACATTCAAGACTCAATATTCCGCGACCCCCTTGACGGCGTGAGATGTACAGTCGCGGAACAGATGACTTAAGATGCATGCTTTTGTTCATGTGCATAACCTTTCTTGTCCCGATATCAAGAAATCTGAGCTCGTTCTTCGCCCATGGAACTAGTCCAAATGAATATAGTAGTACCGGGACCGCAAGCATGTTCGTTGCAGATACTTTGTTCCTCGCCGACAGTTCGGAAGACCAAATTTGTCGGATAAGACGTTTGTATCTGCTTCGGAGAGTATCCTTTATAGATGTCACATCCTGAATGCAGCTCTGTGGCACGCCCAGGTATGTATAAGTCTCTCCAGCGCAAAGGTGTCGTATGGCGCTTCTATCAACGAGCTCAGGATCTTCAGAGATGGCATTAAGTTTTCATCGCTTCAAATAAACCTTGGCGCATTTGTCCAACCCAAATTCCATTCCAATTTCCTTAGTATATCATTCGACAATCCCTAGAGCTAGATGCAGTTGCTCTCTGTTTTTAGCATAGATCTTAAGATCGTCCATGTAAAATACATGAGTGACCTTGTACTTTCGATCTGCAGGTTTGCCGCACAAGTACCCGTCGGAATGGCGAAGTGCTAGAGATAGTGGCAATAATGTAAGGCAAAAGAAGAGTGGGCTCATGGTGTCGCCCTGAAAGACACCTCTCTGAAAGGTGACCTTGTTAGTTATCATACGGTTTATTCCAGATGAGATAGTAAATCTGGTTTTCCAAAGCGGCATCAATCTCTCTATGCACCCAACTATTTGCGGATGAACCTTTAAGATTTCCAAAAGACAG
>NC_046660.1:135456315-135468167 GCF_010883055.1 Belonocnema kinseyi
AAAGCTCTCGCTGCATTATACACACAATAATTGATAGCCCAGAGGTCGGATTCTCCGGAAAAATGTCCACGAAGCTCGTCATCCATTTCAGCCAGATCTTTAAGCTTAAGAGAAACCTTGGTGTTGATGTTTCTCCGGGTTGTGAAGTATCGATCTTCATCTATTGGATGCCTGTCCGCGGTTGGTCTTAGTGTCGCCTCTCTTTCTCTGTTGGCGGCTTGTTCTAGCTGTGGTAGAGTAGGAGTTCCGTTTACAAAGCCCCTTTTACGGAGTATTTCAGCATGGTTTCGCAGACACTCTAGCAAGTCGTGATTCAGTCGCTCCGTCCACCCAAAAGTCGCGATATCCCGCCGATCCATCGCATTGAATCCATTTTCATTGGCTCCCCCAGCTCTATATTGGTCGGCATTGTTGGCCGACCCATTGTCGGGAGCCCTGCGCGTTCTGTTGTTTTGAACCGCACTTACTACAACTATGGTTGGTGTTGTCATTGTTGTTCCCACGAGAAGCTACGGAAAGGGGTTCGTCCATCCTTGTAGAGCCACGCATGCAAGGATAAGGCTGCGTACTCTGAGAGGTCGCCTGCTATACCAGAGTCACCGTTCTAGACACCTCACCCAGGTGTAAAATTTTTTTGCTATTGTAAGATCAACAAATCTAAAGAAAATTACCTTTGAAGAAGCCTAGATTTTGAGTCAACTTCCAGTTGCTCCTAAATTCGCCAAACTGTCCGGAAAAAATGGAGAAAATTCAAGTGGATTACTTGCCTATTTGTAAATGAAACCCAAGTTTGAAAATATAAAAAAAATAATTAAAATTGTGGTAACTAGAGTTGTTAATGCAAGAAAATATTAACTCCGAGTTGAATGGATATATCGAGACGAATTAAGACTCAAAAGGAAGAGTTTAGGATACTGATAGAGCTCGGCTCAATAAAAAGTCGATTAAATTGTATATTTACCTGAAAATTGAATTAGCATAATTTAGACTTAAATGAGCTATGCTCAAGTCTCGCGAGGGAATAGTAGTATAGAAAAATGGTGATTGGTGCCCATTGCCAGGTCGCCCACAACGGCCAAAATTTGAAAAGGGAGTGTGCTTCTGTACGGTTCCCTGCAGTGTATAGGTCAGAATTCAGAGTCATGGTCCATGACTAGACCTGGTCATTAGTTGTAGTTTCATTTCCAGGGAATGGTACAGAAGCAGACCCCTTTTTTTAATTTTTCGCCGTTGGGAGCGGCCTGGTAATGGGCAGCCGTCACTTGTAAATAACGCGCTATGTAAATAAGCAGGTTCCCGCACGATGCTCTTGGGGCATACTTCATTATTACATCGTTCGTTCTTGTATTTGATGAACTATTACTTAAATTTTTGTCACCTTCAGGACTGTACGATATCTCGTTTACTTGACTCTTCCGCTCGTCTTCGGAATCTCTTTCAATCTCATTCCGATCGATTTCGTCCATTTTGGAACCTCGCAAAATTTTCAATTGCCTCACATGGGCTGTTAAAGAATATCTTACTATTAGTCTTCAACGTTCCACAATAGGTTGAATCTCATAGGTGTTGCTCGGGATTTTTCAGATAACTGCGTATGGATCTCGATAACTAAACTGTAACTTTGTGCGATGGAAGTTGAATTTATGCTTACATAAATTCTGCGATGGTTGTTTAACCCTTTTTTTTAATTATATATAGAATGTATTTTTTTATGAGAAGATTTTGTATTAATAGAATAACTATGTCGTTCCGAGATTGTATTCGCGAGCACCGATACATAAAACTATTTTTATTATAATAATAGAGAATACTCGACTAACACATATATTTATTTTAAAAAAGAGTTTGGGGGCAAGCTGAAGTAAGGTTGGCCGTATATTTGAGTGTATATTTGAGAGTACATATGAGCGTGTTCCTTCTTAAAAACGGAGGTTTAAAAATATGTTAAAATATGTATATCTAAAAATATAAAAAATGGAAAATACTAGACAATTGTTACATTTAATTTCATTATTATCGTGCAAATATTAGTCCCAGAATTTTGGCCATCCTTACTTTCACAAGCAAGCACCAATTAATAGTTTCTTTCAGTCGGAAACAAAGTGAGTTACCTCCTTTGTATTAGCTACAATTTTTATTCTAAAGATATTTCTCTAAAACTAATATGTACCTTCCTAAAACATCGTAAACCACGAAAATCTCAATTTTTACTTAAATTTGATATTCGCAACCTCTAATTTTTGAAAAATCTGAAATAGGAGGAGAGTATTTTCTCACCCAGAGAAACAAGCTGTATTTGTATATATTCCAAAAAAGTCCCTAGGGCTAAATAGCCCTCTAAAGAACAGATTAATACAAGGTCATTATAAATTTAGCAAGCCCTGACCGACCGAATACTTTACTAGTCTTATAATTTAATTCATGTATTAAACAAAATAAATAAATGGAGTCGACTCAGAATGCGTATCGAATTAAGTATAGGATTAATGCGTCGTAATTAACATTTAGTGATTAATTAGTAGCTCTTGTGCATGTAAGGGTTAAATTAAAGAAGAAAAAACTATGTATATGCGATATAAAAAAATTACCAATAGTAATGAAAACAGGTCTAAATTCGAAGATAAAATATTCGAGAACTAAGTAAGAGAGTTTATCAGTATGTAATCTCAAAAGTTGTTGGGTTACGAGTATCGTACAAATATTTAAATAAGAGATTCTTAAAATGATACAGGGAAGGTGCATTTTTAATAGGAACTTTATTCCATAAAGGGGAACCTCTTATTATAAATGATATTTGAAGCTGACGTGTTCTGTGGTAAGGAATCTTAAGAATTTTATGTCTTTCACGAAGCTTAGACTGTGCTGGAAGGTCTCTGTCTACAAATTAGAAGAGCTTAAATAGATATTCAGGAGCATTGTTTCGAAAATAATGTAAAGCAAATTACCCACAAAGAATGATCTTCTCTTGTCAACATTTAGTAAACCAGCTTTAAGTCTGTATGGACTTATGTGTTCGCATTTAGGAAAATTGTAGATAAAACGGACACAGGCGTTTAACGCACGCTGGAGGTTTAAATTTAAATTGTCGGTCAAATCATCATATAAGGAACAATCTTAATCAAAGTGAGTAAGTATACAGTACTTATTCCTATATAGCTGTTATAGAATATTGTATGTTTTTCTCAAGTTGCTCTGTATCTGTTCCTTCCAGGACAAGGTACGGTTATATAAATATCCTAGATCTTTAACTTCTTTCGAAAAAGGGATGAGATGCTGGATAATGAGGCATGGAAATGATGCCAGATTCTCAAGCGAAGGAGTTGAAGTAGGTCCAACTACAATTGCCTAATTTTTGCCCACGTTAAGAGTAAGCCCATTCTTCCAGGCCCAAAGGATAACGCGATCGATATCCTCCTGAACTAGAAAAAGTAATCTACTGAGCGAAGAAATTGGTCCCGATAAGTAAATTTTGAAATCTTCAGCATATTTCTGGTAGCTGCAATGTTGAAGTTAACTTCCAAGGTCAGAAGATATATTTCTATAAGGTATAAAGAAAACTTTAAAAAATTGAAGGTATAATTACCAACGGCCGTAAAATATCCATTCAGTAATAATATCACACCATTGTGTGTGTTTTCATTTCGTAGATAGCCTAATTTGTTAGTGGAATCGTTCTATATGTTGAAGCAGTGACAGTTGAATCCTAGACGTGCCATCATCTTTTCGGCAAAAGATATTTCCTCCTGCAATCCAAAGTTATTTAATCTTCTTTTGTCTTCTTAAATCCGAACCAGAAGCGTAGATCCTTCATTTAAAGGGCGTCAAAGCCTCACGAATGAAAATCAGACCTTTATTACTATCTGTCCAGCCACGATCGGTCGTAGAGAAGTCTCTTACTTTTTTTATCTACTTAATTATCTTATCCCTTAACAACTGTCTGTTGAACTTGGCAACAATGATAGGTGCAAGTAGTGGATTGGATATTGGGGATTCACGTATGCGATAAACATTCAATAGGTCATCTTTTTTTAAAGGGAGCACTCAGTAAGTTGGCAACGGAATTCAGAACGGATGAAGGATCCTCATTTGGTTTAACAGGTAACCCGTGGATGTCGAGGGTACTTTGAAGTGCAGCTTGCTCTTGACAGTTAAGGGAAGTTTCAAGTGAGGCGTCCTTCAATTTCAGCGGGCTTGCCTCCGTCTTTATCTTTGGGACGCCATCCACATTACTGACAGCTGAACTTTCAAGCAAATCAATTCTTCGAGAATTCTCAGAAACGTCAGTCCTGATTTCCTGAACCGTAGTTTTAATTTTTAAAATCCACTCATACAGCTGGGTTTCGAATTCTTTAAAAAGGTTTCTGATCTGTTCCTCCGCCTGCACGGCCGCTGCGCTCTGTGCTTGTAATATAGCACTGTGAATCGTCTCGATGTATCCAAGCGGCAGGAGCACAGCAATAACAGGGACAGAAGAAACTATAGTAAGTAAAGGGTTGTCTACGTGATCATTGCCATCATGTTCGATATCTGCGCTGAAAAATAGCAAGGAGCTTCGATCTAAGCTCGAAGAGGTGCCGCTAGCATTCGGAGATCTGCAGTTGAAGCAAAGAAAATAAACCTTATATTAACCTTATATTATAAAACTTATATTAACGCAGGCTAAGTGACTAAATACGCCACACTTTATTGCAAGAAACAGCGCCCGGTGATCCTCTGGAGATAAGCTTATTGCACTCGGGACAAGCACCCATCGTTAGATATACGTATTAGCTGCAAGAGAGCTGTCTAATTCAGAAACTGGAAAACAATCTTTTATGCACCAAGGAACCCAAAAATAAGCCAAAAAATAGGAGAAATAAAACTCTCGTAATACGGCCGCCGAAAAATAAAAACAAGTTTTTTGTAAACCACCCTAACCACTGTTAACCACTTCAACACATTAGTAATTATTAAGGCTCAATTATTAGACGGATTGAAGTCTTGTTTTATTGAATTTTGAACAACTTTACAGCAAGGGCCCACTTGAAAAGTTATTTAAAAAAAATGTTTATCAAATAAAAAATGTTGTATTAGCTAAAATAAGAAAATAAACAGTTAAACGTTATATCTGAAAGCCTTACTGTGATTTAAACAAAATACAGTAAAATGTATTAGACACAAATTATGAAAATGAAATTTTTTTAACGATGTACCCTAAGGGGAGCCGCACCAAGGGCAAGGGGCACGGGTAGAATCCCACCCTGAAGCCCAGGTCAGTCCGCGGCTGGAGAGTTCTTAGGAACTATTCGGTAGAATGAGATTCGACTGTGCAGTGCACACTGTAATGCATAAATAAAGAAATCGAGGGTTACCTAACTTCAATTTTTTCATAACTCGATAACATGATTCAAGGTAATTGCAAGTATTTCTACTTTATTTTAGGTAAATATTTAGAAAATTTCCAATTATCTTTGGTGATTAGGTTGATTTGACTTAGCCATGTTTAGCTTTTTCCGCTTCAATTATTTGTATATCCAAGTCAACAACAGTGATAACGCAATTCAATTTTTAAATAAGGATTTGTAAATCACACATACCCATATGCTGAATTAAGGCTTGCGGTTTGACTATCGCGTTGCATATTTCACAAACCACTCCATAAAAAGTATCTCTTTCTGGACAGAAACCATATAAATCAATATCTGGAAAACAAAACAAAAGTAAGTTTATTAATTTGTTTATCGTTGTGATTGATTAGTAGAATTATATTCAGACTTGTAACGAACATCTTAGGGTGGATAAAAATTATGCGTTAAACGATTTTATTATTTTTTCTAACACATCGGCCATCGTCCTATCAACACAGAATTTTGACTTTCCCGCGAAAGACTCTTGCAGGCGGCTTGAAAAAAAACGAGCAATAGAATTATGAGTATTAAAGTAGAAAGAGCGAGCGTTATCTCTAAGACGATGGCGCGATAAGGCAATATCCGGGTGGCAAATGTGTTCCGTTCTCTTCGCACTCGGCGGTTTCGGCATCAGGCATTCTTCGTACAATTAAGAGCATATAATAATGTGAATAATGTGATGAGTCAGACGATGCACAATAGAAAGCAGTATACACAATTCCTCTCGCGTCCCTTCCCTATTCGGAAAAAACACCTTCCAATACAACATTTTGCAAGCTGTAAGAGATTCCGATTGTGAAATCTCTAAAATGTAATCAGGAATTCTTTTTAATGGATGGATCAATTTCTTTTCGAAATACCACCCAAAGAACGGGCAGAGGTTAACACACTGGGTTTAGTTTCTAAATCTCTACTCCATATTATTTCCCACCAAAAATTACCTGTGCTCCATCAACGAGGCACAACAAAGATAATCCAAATTTACAGTTTTCTGGGCGACAGGGATTAGTTATGACACTTCATATCTAGCATTTCCTGACCGTCTGAAAGTCGCAACGTGGATCTTTAGGTATATTTCTAAAGTCATCCGCGACGAACGTTAAAATAAAGTTGAAGATATGAAATTTCCCTTCCGACGAAAAGTATCAACAAACTACGCTAGGGCGCATCGTGGCCTCTAGCTAGTTTTTTTTATAAAAAAGAAAAATAATAAAATCATTATCGTATACTCAGTAATTAGTAAGGTACGCCTAATGGCTGCCAAACTAAGTTATTTAGTAATTAGACGTAATGTTTTTCAGTCCGAAATGGTGCTGTAGTGGGCAGAAAGTGCCAAGTACCTAAGGATTACCACATTAATTTTTCAAAACAGACCTGATATGCTCGAGTATTGATTCTTTGGAATCGATCCCGCCCAGTCGAATCGAAGGCAGGTTCGATTCGCGAGCAGCGATTCTTTCTTTTTACGCTTGGATTATTGAGTAATTGTTAACCTGAATTGAAATTAATTAATTGAAATCGATTTTTGATAATGGCGGGCTTTTTTAAAGGCAAGGGAATTGTTGGAATCGGAATCTAGAATCGATTCCTACCGTCGATTCTTGGATTCCCAGAATCGACATTTTTTGGATCGAACAATCGAGAATTCGAGAATATAAACATACTTTAATTAAACATGACTTGAAAGCTGGGCAGTTTGGAGAAAGAGAAGAGAAAATTATCGAAAATAGTACTGACATTATCATAACCCTACATCTCTCGTGAATTTTACAAAAAGGCTGCCGATTTCTCCAGTTAATTCATTATTGTTATTTGTTTACGATCAATAAAATAACATTATTTTATGATTTGTATAGTATCCATAAAACTTCGTTCAAATATAGTTTTAATATTTAAAGAAATAATATTGCGGATTTTATAAAATACACATCCTTATTTGTTATGCCCAGACCATCAATAAATAAATTTATTTAATTGCTTGTTTACTCTTGTATTTATAATCGTGATCAAATTAAAATAATGAAATTACTGAAGAAATAGACAGCCCTTTTTTAAAATATATGATAAGGATGAAGGGTTATGATAACGGCAGAGCTATTAAAAAAAAATTTCTCGACATTTTTTCAGAATATTTAGTTAAATTATATTTAGTTTCCACGAAATTAATGTTGTGTCTTAAAAAAATGCTCTTACATCTCTCCATAACAATAAAAATATATTTAATAATTATTTCTAGTGACAGGGCTTTCAACCTCTACCCAAAACTTAGTCCCCAAGAAATACACTTGAGCGCCCTGAACGGAACTGAAACAGAAAGTTCACTGTTAAACGTGAAAATAAATTTGTTTCCTGCTTACGTGCTGAAAACGTTTCCAGGTTGTTGTGAATTTTGTTAAAAATGTGAGCTTTGTCTTGAATAATCGGCCTACATACTCTTTCTCAGTTGATTAAATCATTCAAATCATTCAAATTCTGATTGATCTTGAATGAAATTTTGAAAAAGGTATTATGCTGTTGTAGACTTAATAATTTTATAATGCGAGAATTGTGAATTTAAACATTTAAATTACAAATGAACCAAAAATGTAATGTTAACACAGTACAGAATTGGATAACCAATATTTGTTTCAAACTTGGTATATTGCATAAAAAAAGCTAAAAAAATTAAACCGAATTTTAAGAAATCTAATTGTTTGTTATTAGAATGTAACAAAAACATGTCTATTAAATTAGAGTTACAATTGTAACGTAGTTATGACATTTTGAAATTATTACGTTATATCACAATCTTCAAGTCTGATTCTAATGAACGGGGATTGTTTTTTATGTTTTCCTATTAAAAACTGTTATTTTGATGAAGCATCCTCATATGTTGCGAAAAAGGTTTTAATTTTCCAACAAATTAAAAATTCGATCTTTAATCGCCATCCGAAGCCGATTTTTAAAACCTAGTTTATTGTTTATTGCAAATTTAGTTTATTGCAATTCAAGATACCCGTCTATCGCAACTTCCCCAACTCCCAACACTAATGGTCACATGTTCCGGATAGCCAATGACAGCGCGTAAGCGGGAATGTATTGTAAGACCACCTTCCGGATACGAGGTTTGACTGTACTTCATATGTCGGGAGCATGTTATTATTTTTTCTTATAACTAAAAATGAAGTTCGTAAAGCAAACCATAGCCGAGCCAACTCAAATTATAGTTTTGGTCACTGTCAAATTTTCAAATTCTAAATCAATTTTCTCGAACCTGGATTACTTTTTTAAATCAAACTTTTCGTGTCTTAATTCAACAACATTTCATACCGTATCTCGATCTGACGATCGTGATTACGAAATTTCTACGCTGCTGAAAGTTTCAACTTTTGAGGACTTGTTTGAACATATTGTTATCAAATTAAGTATTACTGGGACTAAATGTTAAATGTTTTTTCGTTTTTCTATTCGACTTTTTTGGTATAGTTTGATCGGTTTGCGTGTTGAAAAACCTGGATTTATAATACATTTCGAGTATTTGTGCAAAGAAACTGACCCGTGACTATCCTATCATAAAAAAAGAGGTTGCGATATAATCTCGAAGCCTGACGCCACATTATCTCTTCACCTATTGGTTGGATTTAAATGCACCACCTATTCTTTAGAATCGAGATCAGAATCGAGATCAGAATCGAGATCAGCGCGAATCTATTATGAAGCCAAGACATTTCCGTCTAGCCCTGATCCTGATTGAGTTATAGAGCCGACGATATGGTTGTAAGAATAAAGTTGGTGGGGGGGGGGGGGGGGGGGCAGACTACAAGGAGGATGTTGACCGTGCAAACAAGTAAGCATTGTAGGCGTTGTGTCGACTATTTACGTTCTTCCCCTTACCGATCGAGGGGCACACCTCGTGCCAGTCACGCTGAGTCTCTGAGTTCTTACGTTCATGGCAGATTCCCGAGTGATCGGGAATTACATATTTATGTTGCTTTGTAAGTTTTATTTACTGTTTAGTTAAGTGTATGAAGTAAATTTTAATTTAATGCTTGCGCTAAGTTAAAATTTTTAGTAAATGGACGTGTGAGTCAGAAGGACTCTGTGCGCCAGTTACGTTGTGTCTAGGAGTTCATACATACGTGCATGATTTAGATCTACGTGATTTGATCTACTAATTATATAATCGATGGTGACTTTCAGTCGCAGTAATAGAATTGATGGTTCTATACGGTTCGACGCATGAGGAAATTTCTCTATTTTTATCGGTCTTTACTTCAAGTGAATAAAGTTATATTAATTAGTTTTGATATCCTGTTGGGTGTAGAATCATCTGGACTAAGAAATACTTAGTTCGTCAAATATTTTTAAGAACCAAAGAAGTCATCCATTATCATGTGCCAATAGTGGTTACAGAAATGTTTGTGAGTACTTGTACTGAAATTTATGTAAAAGTAACAAGATTTTATCGGTAAATGTAGACACTTTAAAAAAAAAATAATTAGGAAAATTTCTGAACGATCAATTATATGATTTTATTATATGTAATATTGTTTGTATTTTTTAAATTACCATGCAGACGTTTTTTTCAGATAATCTTTTGTCTCACACTGTTGTGTATTGAAAGCGACTGAATAAACTAGATTCTGTAATATTTATTACGCTCCTTTCAGTTAAATAGAGGTGTAAGTAAAGAATCACCTCGCTACTATTAAAGGTATTGTCTTTTTTCACATATTTATGATAGGATAACGTTTTTTGAAAATATACTTCCCGTGAGGTCAATAATTATAAATATTCATTCTTTTTACAAATCATATTTTGGCTCTTTTCGATGTAGAGTGTGTGGATCTCGAAACAGTAAGGGCACGTGGGTTAGCGTTCACAGATGATAAGGTTCTTATTGCAGAGTTCATCGAAAACTTGCAAAAAATGTTGAATAAACTGAATGCAAGCATGAAGAGCATGGGCCTCAACATTAATGCAAATAAAGCAAAAACTATGGTATTCGAAGAACAGAGTGAGAGAAACCTATACAATATTGTGTTAAATGATGAGAGAATTGAACAAGTTGATAAGTTCGTGTACATTGGTAGCTCATTTACTAGGGACGGAAAGATATATGAGGAATTAGATAGACGCATAAACGAAGGTAAGAAGGTTACTGGTAGAGCAGGACCCCTTATCAGAAGTAAAAATATATCAAATAAAGCTAAAATGGCAATACATAATTCTATATTTGTACCGACTGTACTATACGGTAGCGAGACATGGACCTATCAAGAAAAAGATAAGAGTAAAGTTAATGCAATTGACATGAGATTCTTGCGCGTGATATGCGGGAAAACTCTGATGGATAAAATGAGTAACGAAATAATTCTCAAAGAATGTGGTGCGGAAGAGACGATAGTAGAAACATGGGGAAAAAATCGGTTAAGATGGTTCGGACATGTTGAAAGAATGCCAAATGAACGAATAACGAAAAAAGTATATCAATGTAAAGTAAATGGCAGCGTGCCCAAAGGTAGACCGCGGAAAGAATTGTTAGAATGTGTGAATGAGACCTTAGTTAGAAGAGACATAAGCCACAGAAACACGAGAGCTTGCATGAAAAAATACATGGACATAAAAGAAGCTAGAGTAGTATGTAAGGACAGAAAAATATGGCGACAAATAGTTAAAAAAAGAGTGCCCGCAGAGAGAATGACGCCTGAAACAAAAGACCTTGGATACTACTGGACCCAAGTGGGGAACCTCACATGACGACTTTGTGTGGACCTTTGGGGTGATTGCTAGAGAGATTGATAAGCAACCTGGGTCGGAGCAGTGTTGCGGAACGAACGTATTATTTAAATAAATATCACGAGAATTCTAGATCAATCTAAAAATTTTATATCCCTTCCTCACATTACTCCCTTGACTGTTGTCACCTCCAACGCCTCGTGGCCGCTCGTAATTATATACCTACAACATCATCGCAGGAGGTTGACCCGAGTAAAAGTTTAATAAAAACATAATAATAATAAATAAGCAGTGGAATATCAGCTTTGCCTGCTGAGGATGCTTTGGCTAGCGCTAGCTATTTGCAGCCAACCAGCTCGACAGAAATGCCGTGGGAGAGCACAATTGGGATACCACAATGAAAGAGGAATTGGTGCGTCTCTATAACGAAAGTGCGAAGTTTAAAACGAGAATGGAATAAGGATACAATTTAGAAACAAAATTTGCTGCAAAGTATCCTGATATACAAAAAGTCGCACTAAGAGATTTGAACGGTAAGGTGAGGGACATCAGGTCTAATCTACTAGGCAGTCTGATAAGTCCCTGAAAAATGAAACACGGAGACGTTTTTTTGGCCAAAGTCTGTTTTATTTTTCAACATACTCCCCTTTTAGGTCGATACAGCGAGTCCAACGATTTTCTAACTTTTTGATACCGTCTGAAAAGTACTCGATCGGAAGGTCTCCAAAATACGCCTCAGTTTCAGCT
>NC_046660.1:135468267-135474477 GCF_010883055.1 Belonocnema kinseyi
GAATATTATGCCATGTGCATCCCAAAATACGGAGGCCATAACCTTTCCGACCCATTGTTGCGTTTTTGGACGCTTCGGAGCACTTGGCCCGGTGGAACCCACGGTTTTGCCTGTTGCGTTGACTCAGGAGTGTAGTAGTGGATCCAGGTTTCACCCATGGTTATGAATCGGCGCCACAATTCGGTCGGCTTACGCGAAAATAATGCCAAATTCTGCTGAGAAGTTGTCCCACGAATTCGTTTTTGGTCCACTGTGAGGAAACGCGGCACCCATCGCGCGCAGAGCTTCTTCATGCCCAAAACTGAATGCAGGATATTGCCCACACGTTCCAATGATATGCCTACAGCATTAGCTACCTCTCTCAATTTCACTTGGGGATCATTCAACATCATATCATGGATTTTTTCAACATTTCCTGGTGTAGTGACCTCTTTTGGGTGCCCAGATCGTTCAGCATCAACTGTGCTCGTACGGCCACAACGAAACTCGGTAAACCACTTATGAATCGTTCCAATCGACGGTGCAGAGTCCGGGTAATACTTATTCAGCTTGGCCTTGGTCTCTGATATCGTTTTCTTGCGAAGATATTAGTTTTTGATCAAAACTCGAAACTCAGATTTTTCCATATTAAAAAAACTCGGAGGTTAGTCGCTTTCAGTGCTGTAACTTGTAAATGCGTAAACATAAATGGCTGAAGTTTTGACAGGCGTCATTTGAAGGATCAAGCTCGACGAAAATGGTTCACATTTGTGAATACTAATGCCATCTTTTAGAATTTTCAGGTACTTATCAGACTGCCTAGTACATGTTACAGCAGACCGAGCAATTGAGATTAAACAACAGGTTGATTTGGCGTGGAAAAATGACGGCAATGAACACCAGTTAGAGAAAGCCGCGTCAAACAGTCAAGCAGGAGCAATTGATGTTCTTCCTCAACCTGTTGATGATCCAACACCACCACATCCTCCAGAGGTGGATGACCTTCTACAACCAGAAGCAGAAGCAGAGGTTCAGCAACCAAAAAAGCGACGAAAATGGACATACCATATGAACAGAGATGTTATGCGCCTTTATTTTTTTGCAGAGAAATTAAATACCCAGAGCTAGCCACAAAAATAAATGAGCAAAATCTGGCAGATCAAAAATGCTCAATATCTGTAAACAGACTTCTTTCGGCTCTTGAAATAGCTGCTATCAAAATGGAAGTGGAACGGCAGCTGCCTATTGATGAGCTCACCTTGGAAGATGTGGACAACGAAGACTTGGTTGATCCTGAAGGCATAGGTGCTAGGGATAATGGACATCATCCACCGTATCCATTAGAACCACATACTGAGATTACTAATGATGATGTGGATAGGGAAATCCCAGAAAAACTACAGCATCTGGAAAGGAATTTTGGTCATGCTTTACTAGAGTTCAAATATGTAGAACCAACACTAAGACATTCTCTGCCCAAACTGAACATCACAAATGATCAACGTGCACTAATAGCACATCTCGACAGCAAGGTTTTACCTACGTATTTCAACGTAGCACAAACTGCGTTTGAGGTGCACACTCTTGTATACTGTGCACCTGTGGCAACCGTTAGAACGTTGGGCCGGAAAACTAGGCCTGCAAATGCAGTTTTTGTCCCAGAAAAGGATCGAGATCCATCATGGAAGATCAGGTTGGATATGGATTTTCAGCAAAGTAAGGTGCAAATTGGGTCGATTAACTCAATACAAAAAAAGGAAACAGAACCAGAAGGCTGATTAACCATGTTACTAAAATCATCCACCCTCGGCAAATCGAGACATTAACACTAGCAATATTGGATGAAATTTTTGACTCTCAACAACAGAGACTTGATGTTCCTACTGCCAGACTGCGTCGGTACAAGAAAAGTAATGCACGAAGGCAACAAAATCGAAACTTTCCAACAGATGAAAAAAGGTTCTACTGTGAACTGAGAGTAAAGCCAAATAACCACCAAGGCACCGAAGTCTCTTAATTGCAAGATATGACAAACTACTGGTCGGGTGTTTGGAGAAAAGTGAACACATGCAATTTGGACATTGCGTGGTTCAAACTGGAGGAAGCAAGAGCAAGCAATAGCCCTGAAATGCATCAGCCAAACATCATAGCTTTGGATGTTTCAGCGGTGTTGAAAAGGGCAAGTAATTGGAAAGCTCCAGGTCTGGACATGGTGCACAAATTCTGGTACAAGTACCTGACGAGTGTCCATCTTGCGTTGGCAAGGTATTTTCAGAAGATCATTGAAGAACCAGATCTGATGCCAGGTTTTCTGCTTTAAGGTACTACGTATATGATACCAAAAAAGACAGACGCTCAAAATCCATCTGACTTTTGACTGATAGCCTGTCTTCCAACAATTTATAAATGTCTTACAGCTATCATTGCAGATAAGGTATATTCTCATTGCGACGAGAATGACATTCTTACAGAAGAACAAAAAGGATGTTATAAAAACTCACGAGGCTGTAAAAATCTAGTCACTATAGACGTTGTTTCCATGACTCACGCTCGTAAGCATCAAAGGAACTTATACAAGGCATTCATTGGCTACAAGCAAGCGCTTCCTTTCGTCCCGCATGGCTATTTGCTTGAAGTCTTAAAACTTTACAAAATCTGCCATGCATTATTGACTTTCTAAGCCATGCGATGAGGCTCTGGGGTACAAGAATCAAGTATTTTGATCATAGAAAACCAAGGATAACTAGATCAATACGCTTTACGACGGGTACATTTCAAGGAGACTCCTTCAGCGCACTATGTTTCTGTTTAGCGTTGAATCCATTGAGCAAAACACTGAACAGCATGTCTCATGGGTTCAGAATTTATGATAATGAGGATGGTCATCAAGTGATCCATCTTCTTTACATAGATGACCTGAAGCTGTACGCTAGTTCAGACGAGAAACTGCAGCAAGTGATCGATGTCACAAAGCAGTTTTCCAATGATATCCACATGGAGTTCGGAATAGATAAATGTAGAACAGTGCATTTAATCAGAGGGGAATTAGGGACCGCAAAGTTAGAGAACGAGTTCGAAAATGACATCGAGGAAATAGCTGCAGGCGAATCATATAAATATCTGGGTATTCTTGAATCTAAGGGTATTCAACATACGATAGTTAAGACAAGCCTAACGACTGCCTTCACTACGAGACTCAGATTAATTATGAAGAGTTTTCTTAACTCGGTAAACAAAATCAGGGCGATGAACACAATTGCCATCCCAGTTCTCACGTACTTCTTCGGGCTCATAAAATGGTCTAACACCGACCTTGAAAAGTTAAACAGAATTGTTCGCGTAGAAATGACGAAGCACCGAATGCACCACAGAAATTCAGCGATTGAAAGGGTACTTCTACCACAAAATTTAGGGGTAGGGGCGTTGTAGATGTCAAAAAACTGTGCGAGTTACAAGTTATACATTTGCGAGACTATTTTAACAGCAAACGAAATGTTGCGCTTTACAGTACCATCTATCAAGCGGATCTTGAATACACTCTCTTAAATTTGTCCTCAGATGGGGCCTTGAATATCAGAGCAGAAACCATAGAGGAATGAGAAATACAATGGAGGCAGAAAGCCATCCATGGTGAGCACCCCAACACGTTAGATCAAAATGAAGTGGATAGTGAGGCATCTAATATTTAGCTAAAAAAGGGTGTTCTGTATCCAGAGACGGAAGGATTCGTCATTGCAATACAGGACAAGGTTGTCAGCACCAGGAATTATCGCAAACAAGTGTTACATCAAGACGTGGTTGACCGGTGCCGATTATGTGGAGATACCGACGAATACATCCAGCATATTATTGATGGCTGTCGCGTAATGGCTCAAAGAGAATATACGCACATAATGATTTAGCGGGCATTACACATCAACAACTTGCCCCGAACCTAGGACTCATAAAAGAATGGATGCCCTTCAATAGATACATTCCAATGCCCGTTTTAGAGAGCGAAGATTACATCTTATATTGGGATGTTACTATCCAAACGGATCATTGCATCCGGGCCAATCGACCTAAATCGTGATGCGAGAAAAAAAAGGTGAAAGAGTCTACATCATCGTCATTGCTTATCCGCTTAACCGAAATTTGCAGTCAACCTATACAACCAAGATCCACAAGTATAGCGAGTTAAGGCATGAAGTAAAGACCATATGGAGGAATGTGAATTATGCATCCATTCATCCCATTGGGATTTCGGCTACAGGCAATGTGCACGCAAGATGCACTGAACATCTTGACGGTTTCATTAACACCTGTCACATTATAAGAAACTTTCTTGATCATCATGTAACGTTATTCTCCTAATTTCTTTTTATGTACTGATCATTACAGAATTGTAACTAAAAATAATCATGATTGAAAATCCAATGTGATGCCAAAACTCAGAGATATAACTCACTTTAATTTGAATTATATTTTAATATTTTTGTCTCGACATTTCCATCTCATGAAATTAATCATAAGTTTTGGATGTATCAATTTTAATTTGCCCTGCTCAGGAAATTAGTACCGAGTACATACGTCGATCACAATCCTGCTAGGACGACAAACCTGAAATGAATCAATTTATCATTTACAAAAATCCCAAAAAGAACTCTATCAACAATTTCTGGTTCGAAATTGACATTGAATTGTAATTCACTCTTTTCTACTTTTAATCCGTTGATCTTACAATAGTTTTGCATCAGAAACCCCTTTTTTATGTAATTATCCCTGAGTTCTGGATCTATAGTAACTCTAATTTGAAATCTGTTCATTTTACACTTTTTTTATGCAAATCGTTATTTCTATTTTTACTAGAGATGAGCCCACAGAAGCGAGAGTCAAAATTGTGCACTAAAAGGTGGTAAATTAATCGAAATTGCCATATCTTTTCCCTTTAGGTTTTCTTTTTATCGCACGCTAAGTGTGTTAGTCATCATTTTCCTCCCTGTTTTTAAAAGAGGACAGAGATTCCCCTTTGTTTTATAAAATAAACTTCATTCCACGCAAATTGGGTGCAATATTTGCGTGGAAATCTATCTAT
The DNA here is from genome assembly GCF_010883055.1 of Belonocnema kinseyi. Taxonomy (NCBI): domain Eukaryota; kingdom Metazoa; phylum Arthropoda; class Insecta; order Hymenoptera; family Cynipidae; genus Belonocnema; species Belonocnema kinseyi. The sequence goes on from NC_046660.1 coordinate 135,473,321, forward strand.
TTTGCCTAGATTGTTATTTCCCTTGTTGTAAAACAAAGCTTGAGCTTACTTCCGCTCATTTGTTTTACTTTCAAAAATTTTCAAAAGATCTACCTTTTACTCCTCTTTCTCGTTTTGCCTCACAAAAGACATGAAACTATTTTTGGAATTAGGCTAATTCCTAAGCACATGATTCCGTGAGACAAAACTAATTAAGGTCCATTGCACTCTGAATCTAATTTGACTTATAATTTGTTTATCGTCGCTGCATTAGTTCTTGTAAAGAACAAGTTGCCAATACAGACTAGGTGGAAAAAGTGTTGATAATGCAATGGCGTTATTTTCTGCCTTACTCAAACCAAATCGTCTTTTTTACCCGGATATTCAAAGGCCTGCACACTGGCATCCTTGTGTTCCCATAAGAATGGGTAGCGCAAGGATGAACGGGTAGCCCTCCAGTGTAGCCTCGGTCTATTCAGGAGGTGGCGAATTGTTGAGCAAAGGAAAAGGAGTAAAAGTTTAATTTTCATGGGTTTATTAGTTTAAAGAAATTAAAATAAGCTTAAGTTCTCCTCTGTCGTCCTTACCTAAATTTGTGGTGATTTATTATTCCGATGAGCTTCGAAATTATTCCTCGCATGAGAGTCGAAAACCAAACGTGCGATCGCTGCTAATGCTTGGTGTCGATGGCCGATCTCCTCGATCCTCGGTTATCAGCTTGGTCCCAACGCCGTGGCTTTGATCATCCCTTCTACCTAAGTTGCTTGCGCACGCATCGGCACCTGTTTCGCACAGCGGTACTTGATACCTATATAACCCATTCGCTCAGGAATTCGCAAGTCATTGCAGGAGCGTAATTATTCTCCGCATCACCCACCCTTGCATCATTTTTAACAATATAAATTAATTTTATACACTAAACCATTTCAATCCGGAAGCGAGCGACTAAAAACCCGTCGAGTGGCAGATAGTAGCTCTAAAAAAGCATCCAGAGGTGACTGTTGTCACCTCCAACGCTCGTGGCCGCTCGTAATTGTATACCTACAGCATCATCGCAGGAGGTTTCAACCATCGTATTAAATTATTCAAATTAACTTAGAACTTTCTAATCTCATCAGTCACTTGACTTAGTCCGTCGCTATGACGTATAACCGGGTTTACCCGAGTAAAAGGAGCGG
>NC_046660.1:135474577-135480921 GCF_010883055.1 Belonocnema kinseyi
GAAAAGGAAAACCGCAGAATTTCACCGGGAGCGGGTGCTAATCTGAAAAATTGCACCCGCTCCCAGTGAAATCGCGGTAAAATTTCAGCCACAACCACGTCTCACGACCGTGTGTCTGTTAAGACCAATTCAGACTAGCCGTTCTCAGTTGCCTTCTGCCGGTCCGGTTGGACTCTCGACCAATCAGCGCGTACTCGGTCCCGGTTCCGGTTCGGTTCAAGCATTTAGGTTCGATTCTAATTTCAACTGTGCCGTTCGCAACCGTAGCCAATGAGAGAGCTCGCTAAAGCCACGAAACCTGTCAGCTGTTTCTCAAGCTTGTTTCACGTCATTCACGTCACTTTAATTTATGAACCGCGCATGCGTGAGAATGACAATCGAGTAAGCTGAATCGGCACAATGTGAGCTACACCGGTCAACAGAGAGCCGAACCAGACAGGCGAACCGCAACCGAGAACGGCTAGTCTGAATTGGCCTTAACGGAATCAATACGATGATCCGGCAAAAGTTTCATGCACCCTGAGAACACGTAGTGATCCAAGGGCTACCGCCTTCTGCATTTTTTCCGCAAGTGTTTTAGCATATTGTTGACACGCAGGGATGCTTTTCAGGCTATTCGCGAGTGAAAGCTTGGCACCTCCAAGAGCGCCGATGATAAGGACGATTATTTTAACAGAATATCCCGGGTACAATGGTTGCAACTCCCTTATAAGGTCTCTACACCTCTCTTTCTTTTCATTCTTCTTGGGTATGATGTTTTTGTCAGCTGGTGCCGAAAATTCGATAACGAACATGGTTCGCTTCTCGAAGTCAAGAAGAACTATGTCTGGCCTCGAGTGTGCAACACAAACAATTGTCGAGAATATAAAGTTCTCTCGAATTCCCTAGGCGCATTTAGAGGAACGATATCAAGTTTAATGCCGTAAGAGTGACAGAGATGGTAATAAAGCACTCTTAGTGCCGCATTGTGCCTTTGGATGTAGGTCGTTCCCGCATGAGTTGGACAACTAGATAGCATGTGAGCTAAATGCTCGGGCTGTGCATGGCACGCCCTGCAGCTATCATTGGGAATGTTTCGGCTCAAAATGTGGCGACGGTATGTTAAGGTGGAAATGACACCGTCTTGGCTTGCCAAAATGAAACCCTCCGTACCAGACTTTAATCCGGGCGATTTGAGAAAAGCAAACGTTAGCCCACACGACATTGACTGATCCTCCACATTTCTGTGAAAGATACTGTGCATCCTCTTATCGAGGAGCTGTTCACGAAAGTTTTTCTCTTGTGCTTTCTTAATCCGTGATTTCTGACCATTTTAAGAAGAGGGTCTTTTCCATTTGCGACTCTATGTGCTGTAACCAGAATAATCCTGTTGTCAAGACATTCAAGACTCAATATTTCGCGACCACCTTCACGGCTTGCGATGTACAGTCGCGGAACAGAACACTTAAGATGCATGCTTTTGTTCATGTGCATAACCTTTCTTGTCCTGATATCAAGGGATCTGAGCTCGTTCTTCGTCCATGGAACTACTCCAAATGAATAAAGTACTACCGGGACGACAAGCATGTTCGTTGCAAATACTTTGTTCCTCGCCGACAGTTCGGAAGACCAAATTTGCCAGATTAAACGTTTGTATCGGCTTCGGAAAGTATCCTTTATAGATGTCACATCCTGAATGCGACTCTGTGGCACGCCCAGGTATGTATAAGTCTCTCCGGCACAAAGGTGTCGTATAGCGCTTCTATCAATGAGCTCAGAATCTTCAGGGATGCCATTAAGTTTTCCTCGCTTCAAATAAATCTTGGTGCATTTATCTAACCCAAATTCCATTCCAATTTCTTTAGTATATCGTTCGACAATCCCTAGAGCTAGATGTAGCTGCTCTTTGTTTTTAGCATGGATCTTAAGATCGTCCATGTAAAATACATGAGTGACCATGTATTTACTTTCGATCTCCAGGTTTGCCGCACAAGTACCCGTCGGAATGGGAAGTGCTAGAGATAGTGGCAATAATGTAAGGCAAAAGAGGAGTGGGCTCATTGTGTAGCCCGGAAAGACACCTCTCTGAAAGGTGACCTTGTTAGTTGTCACACGATTTCTTCCATATAAGATAGTAAATCTGGTTTTCCAAAGCGGTATCAATCTCTCTATGCATCTAACGATTTGCGGATGAACCTTTAAGCTTTCCAAACGACGTCCCGCTACGCCTTTCTTTGAGCCACGTTTTTTATACATTTCTTGCCACACAGGTTTAATTGCTCTAACAATCCTATCATTTAGAATAGTTGTGAATATTTTATACAGAGTGTTCAGACAAGTGATTGGCCTATAATTCTTCGGGTCAGCTAAGCTGCCTATTTTCGGCAGGAGTATTGTGCGCCCTTCCACCAATCACTCCGGAATCGGCTCTTCCAACTTTAAATATGAGGTGAAAATACGGGCCAAATGCTGATAGGTTGAAGGAAACTTCTTCCACCAGAAGGTTTTGATAAAATCTGGTCCCGGTGTGTAATAGTTCTTCATCCCTCTTAATACTTTTTTCACCTCCTCCGTAGTGATGGGTAGGCATTCTTGATCAGGTGTTACTAGGGCATCACACAGCTCCTTCAAGCTATTTATATTTCCTGAGTCTTCGTCCAGTCTATGCTGCACTTCGTAGACTTTTCTCCAAAATACTTCGACCTCTTCTGGTTTGGTCGGGTGGTCGACAGTAACTGGAGGGTCTTGGAAGAGTCGAGATTGGTCAGAGAGAAACTGTTGATTTTCTCTGAACCACCTCTCCCTCCGCTCTGGACTCCCTCTCCCTCTGCTGTCTGATGGTCAGCAGCTTTGACTTGTTAAGTGTGTGATAACGGGTACTTAGCTCGCGCGCGAACTTTCGAACCTTGGCGGTAAAATTCCTGCCCGATGTGATGTAATCACACACTGAATGCGGGACGCGTACTGTCTTGCCCAGCCTATCTTTATGGCAAGTTGATGCATTCGTCTTTTGATCTTATGATCAACCGTTGGTTTTGTTTTACGGTTCGCATGGGCTAAAGCTCTCGCTGCATTATACACACAATAATTGATAGCCCAGATGTCGGATTCTTCGGAAGAATGTCCACGAAGCTCGTCATCCATTTCAGGCAGATCTTTAGGTTTAAGAGAAACCTTTGTGTTGATGTTTCTCCGAGTCATAAAGCATCGGTCTTAGTGTCGCCTCACACCCGCATCGTAGCACTCTAGCAAGTCGTGATTTAGTCGCTCCGTCCACCTAAAGGTCCCGAGATTCCGCCGATCTATCGCATTGAATCCATTTTCATTGGCTCCCCCAGCTCTAGAGTGGTCGGGATTGTTGGACGACCCATTGTCGGGAGCCCTGCGCATTCTGTTGTTTTGAACCGCTACAACTATGTTTGGTGCTGTCATTGTTGTTCCGACGAGAAGCTAGGAAAAGGGGTTCGTCCATTCTTGTAGAGCCACGCATGCAAGGATAAGGCAGCATACTCTGCGAAGTCGCCCGGTATCCCAGAGTCACCGCTCTAGACACCTCACTTAGGTGCCATTCAGCTTTCGGCACGATTTTCATACCTCCGCTTGGTAGTTAATTCCTTCAGGACCACCCCTGGGCAATTGTCCGCAACTGCCTATTTATTTTTGTAACCATATTCAGCCGAAACCCTTGTTACAGCGACCCTCTATCCGCAACCCGAGGACGCGTGCGGTATATATACTATTAAACAAATTATCTACTTTAGATATTAATTTTATATCTTACAGGATTCTTATTGGAATCTTTGACTCAATTGAAGATCCGCGTTTACTGGTTGCCACTGGTAATCAAAAAAAGAGGTGGACATTTTTTGTTAGCAATAATTCAGGTCAGAAAGTTCAAATAGTAGTTTGGAAAAATGAGATAGATAGACTAAGGCCAATCGTTCTTGAAGATCACGTAAGTTTAAAAAAATATAATATACTTTAAAAATATGGTGTAATTGTTTCTTGTATTGCAATTAAATTTTTTAAAAATAATTTAAAATAAAATAAGATAAATGGGTAACATGATCATAATTAAGAAATAAATATCTTGTTTAAATTAATATTTGCATGCACTGTTATCTACTTTTAACAATTAAAATTCATTTTGATACACTTTTAATATTTCGACATAATCATTAAAATCTTTACTTTAATATTATTATATTATTTCTCTTAATTCTCATATTTAATACTAATTTAACAATGTCAAATAGGGTACGCGATCCTATTGATTGTGCCATTTTTATATTTTATTTCATCGCACATGAGTGTTAACATAAGAGTGCTTGCTCGCCGCTTCAAATCCATTTCAAAATGGATTCTAATTGGCCCCACAAATGGGCCGATTCCACACGAGGCAAGCCATTTTACACGATATGCGTGTAATGTATTTTATATAATAAACAAAACAAAATACATTAATTTTTGATCTCCAAAAAAAAACAGTTTTACATTATAAATGATTTCTCATAATAAATAAAGAACTCCATGAATATTTCTTCTACAATTAACATTACTATCAATGATTATCAATTCTTAATATTGTAATTAAAAAAAATTATCACATTAATATATGGTAAGCCATATTTTCATTGAATATTTATTTTTTTATACATGCACTTCATTGAAAATATTTTTTATATTCATTGGTGTTTGTTTTTCAATAAAACAAAATAAATTGAAAAATATACTTTTATTAACGCTAAATAACTGAATGTGAATATAACATAATTTCAAAATAATTACTTTATAATGCATAACATATATTTATCCATTTTATTATGCAAGTATTTAAATAATGAAAAACAAATTTTAATTCAAGAATTAAAAAATTACACAAAGAACACTAATTATTCATTTTATAAATTCATTATAAATTTATATATTTTTAATTAAACACAATATTTCATATGTAATAATACTTCTAAATTTTCTTTATCATTCATTAAACTCGAGATTTAGATTATGGATAAAAAATTTGTAGATTACTTTTGAAACAGTTGTTTTCTGACTTATTTCATTCATTTGGTATAAACACAAATAATTTTTCAAATCCATAATTCCATTATAAAATTTATATTGACTAGAAAATTATTAATATTTTAATTAAATACACAAAATATTTTTATATGAATTAATTTAGTAAACATTTTCAGAAAATCTACATTGAAGGCGCATTTGAAAAATTTCAGCCAAACAAACAATGGAACACTAGAACAGTCGACTTTGAGTTTTCAATTAAAAGTAACACAAGAGTGAAGTGTATTCCATTGAAATATGATCAAACATCTATCAAACGAAAAGCATCTTTTATTAATATGAAGGATATTGGAAATTCAAAGGGATTTATTAGTAAGCATTAAATTACATACACACACACATTTAATTCTTTTTAATGAATAATTTACATAAGACTCAAATCATGCACTTTCAATTCTTTCATACATAAATATCACATCAAAATATTCAGCAACATGTTCATTGATAATTTATACATTATAAATTATTATTCATAGAAACTCAAGGATACGTAAGGATGAAAATTGAAATAGTTGAGAAATAAAAAAAAGATGCAGATGAATATGCTTATGATCTCTTACAGATGGTGAATACACGTTGGAGATAAGAGTACAAAATATTTTAAAATTGCCAAAATACAAAAAGGCAACACTTCTTGAAGTATAAGGCTATATTAAAATACGCGGAGGTATTTTCCTTAATTTTTTACTTTATTACATACATTTATCATATATGAAACTTTTATTGTTTTTTATTGAACTTAAACAACAAAATCATCGATAATGAACTATAATGAGAACATCATAAGGAAGAATTACTATACCTTATACCCATAAAATTTTTTGGTAAGATTATATGATAAAAAAATTATAAAGGCCATGTGACGAGTGGGTTACGTGCCCAGATTCCTGCCTTACAGCCATTTTTTTTTATTTCACAACTTATTTTCACACGAAGCGCCACATCAAGTTAAAAATTTGGGATAATAAATAAGAAACACTATGAAAGGTGACTCAGGTCTTATATTTTAATAATTATGAAAAAAGTTAAAAAAATTATTTACAACGGATTTTTTAAAAATAATTATACGAATTTAGGAACAACCCCACAATTCTTAGTGCTTCTTGCTTGGTATTCCAAATTTTCAACTCGATGTGGCGCTTCGTGTGATAATAAGTTGGGAAATAAAAAAAGTGGTGATAAGATACGAGGGTAGTTCAATAAGTCCTTAGAATGAAGTATAAAAACAATTTTTTTTGGGTAAATTTTTTTTTATTGTTCAACATAATCTCCTTGGAGCTCTA
>NC_046660.1:135481021-135544656 GCF_010883055.1 Belonocnema kinseyi
TATCTAGTCGGGAGTGGTGCTGACTGAAAACAGATGATTTGGAGCGATTCGCGCGCCATATGTTGGTCATTCTAAGGACTTATTGAACTACCCTCGTAGGAATCTGGTCACGTGACCCACTTATCACATGGCCTTAACTCAATACATCCGTTTAGATGTTATCTAATCATACATATAGAATATTAGAAAATAGTTACACTAAAATACCTTCTTAATATCATGAATAAAGCATAACGAAATTATGATAAACTTAAGCAATTTTCACTCTAAATAAAGACAGTATACATTTCCTGATAGAATTACATACATTTCTATAAATTTTAAATATTTATTTACAACTTCATGAATTTACAAACATTTTTTTAACTAATATAATTAATGCTTTCAAGATGATTCATTATAATAAATGAGTTGTTTCAAATTTCAATCATGTGTTCAATCGTGAGTTCACTTCATCGTTTGACAAACGATTGAAACACGAAAAAACTCATTTTTTAAAAAATATTTACGTACTTTTCCTAAAAATAGTACATATTTAAATTGTACAATCTAATAAATAGGCATTCTAATTTTACAAGATATACCTGTATATTTTTAAAAATAATCACATTTTTTTTCTTATACAAGAAAAAAGAAATTTTACATAAAATATATACAGTCCCTACTTCAATTGAAAATTCTATAACTATTTCATACTGATTTCAGTTAAAGTAAAGCACACATTTATAATAGACAAATTACGTTTTTTTATTCAAAGCAAGGTACAACAAAGCATATTATTATTAACTTATTTAATTCAAAATTTATATACTCTCCAAACTCAAATCAACAGAAAAAGTAACTGTTAGACAAATACCCAAATAGGAATTTCTTTTATTGGTTACGTTACATTTTCAAACACATGTATTAAAATACACTTCTTGGATTAATTATTATATATTCGAGTATGATTTTATTAAATGAAAAAAAAACAACCCTTTAAAATGATATTTCAACTACAAATAATTATAGAATACGAGACATCAAATTAAAAAAAAATTTGACGCATATTATTTAAAGCAATTGTAACATTGCCATACTTGAATATTTATTGTTTCTCGGATTATATTGAAAAATCGTTGTTCACTTCAATACTTTTTTAGTTGGGATTTCATAGCCTTTGAATAAGCTTACACAGGCATATCATAGAAAAGCTCATACAAAATGCATGGAAAACATTTGAGGCAAACTATAATGTATCCAACAAAAGAATTTTCACTAGAAGCTAATAACTCATTTCATTATTATTCTCAAAAAATTCTGCTACAATTACAAAGTAAATAAATCACCACAATCACAAAGTACATTTCATTAATATAATATATATGAATAAACGTTTCATTAATTACACATTTATTGTATTTTTAATTATTTATTATGTTAAATATTATTCAAATATCTACAAAATAAAACCATTGGAAGCCAGTAAAAAATTGTTTTAATAAAATTATTCCCAATTATTAGATTATTCATTAATAAAATTTAAACATTCATAGAATATAAATTCAACGCCAATCGAAGCGAATAAACTTCCTCAGTACTATAAAAAGTTATCGAGGACCGACTTCCTTAAAAGATATATGTGTCTATATTATCTTTGTGCGGGATATAGTGTCTGAAAACAAAACATTGTTTGAAAATATTATATTTAGCCTTAGTCTCCCCTGTATTCACTGAAAATAAATGTGAAAATTCTGAAATAAAATTAAGACTCCAGTTATCGTTCTCCAGGAGAAATAGTGGTGGGCGCGGAAAATGTGTTCCCAGAGGGAATTTCCTACAGCTGGGCATGTCTAGTGATATACATCTATAATGCATAACACGGTGGACTTGACAAGCTCCGAACTTTGAGAATCCCTGCTTGTATTTTCTTACAAGCAGGAGTTTCGTCAGTTCAAGCTTCCAATTCTCACCTCGACGAGCCAAGCTTTCTCCATCCTTTTGTTTAGCTTGAACCGGAATGCACGAATAATAGAGGGCGAACGTGCCGATGACCCCCCAAGGACACTCGGGAAAAATTCCACAGGCAAGGGTGCCGTTAGAGTCTCGACTCATGCAGTGGCTCTCTTTGAAGTTTTCTTATTTACTTTTCATGTTACGGATGTGTGCTTTCGGATGCATACGAATGTACGTATCCGTATAAATGATCTTAGTCTTAATGATCCTTAATTAATTACCACTGCACGATTCGAAGATTCCGGCATTATTATTATCACTATTATTATTTTTTTTTTGTTTCATGCTTTTAAGTTAAAAAAAGGCTAGAACTGTATTGGATTCGTAGTAGTGTCATATTCGCAATTATAAGTAACATTATAAATAAGTTATACTCTATAGGTAAACAAATGATAGGTAGTTAATTTGAACTATATGGAAATAAATAGAATATATGCAGCAAACTTTAATCTACAAATTATTTTTAACGGCTGAATAGTGATAAGTAATTAATTATAGCAGTAAACAGGATATTCATCAATTAATAATTGCATAAGCCTACGTACTGAATAATTGATTTCCTGCTGAAGGAAAACGTGCTAAACTTAATCAGTTAGGAGAAATAGATTTTAGGATAATCTTTAAAAATTGTAACGCAGAATAGACGGAGAGCAACTTGGGCAGGCATTAGATACGAAGCTCGAACGCACAATGATACCATTGGCGCGCGGGCCACAAAAACGACATGGTGGGGTTAACTCGCGAATCGACATCCCCACTTCGCTCCAACTGCACGGAGTGGGAGCATCGCGACAAACCTTTAGCGCGCGCCCCGAACCTTCGTGCATAAAAGGTGCGCGCTCAGCCACACTCGACACTTGGCAGTCCGCCATCAACCAGCGACGATCACTTACTCGCCTGTCTCCGCTTTCTCTCTCTTTCTGCCTAGGGAGAATCGAAATAAAAAAAAATCTCAACGAAGAATCCAACCTTCTCTTTGACTTCACCTCAAACATTGTACGAAGAAAATCTGCTCTTTTTAGAGCAATAATACGTGGGCATTGCTTCTCTCATCTTGAGTAATCTTCTGTCACTCACTGGCACGGGCCACTCCCTACCAGGCGCCCTGACCGAATAGTCCTTTTAGTGAGTTGTTCAGGTCGTGAACCAGGGCTGAAATCTTTCCAGCCGATACTCGCTAGGCCGGCTGAAGGGCATCGTCCCTCTTAGTCAAGCAACGCCGAACCGGGTCCAACACCACCAGGAGGTAGTGGCAAACGGCGCGAGCCATCACCAGGAGGTGAACAACGGGCAACAGCACTACCAGGGGGTGACTATCAGGAAGAACTTCCAACAGGCATCCACCGGGTGTGATATCACACCACTTTGTTTATTCGGCCCACTGCCAGCAGGAACAGTGAGTCCACGAAGAGCACGAAAGACCCGGCGAGAGATCAGGGCAAAGTTCGCTCCAGCACGGCGCACCTTAATACCCGTTCGGGCGGATCAAGACCGGAGTCTGGTAATCAATCTCAACATCGAGCGTGGAATTATATACTATCCACCTGAACCGGTTCCTGATGGCCACAACCCAGCCACTAGAAAGTCACTTTCTGAAGTAAAAATCCTCCGGGAGGACCCGGTGGAAATTGATAGGCGGAAAGTAGAAGCTAAATATCGCCGCCTCATACGCACTACCAAATTGGGGATCCGACGCCCGCAAACGGCTGGAACGTGTCCAAACGAAGATTTCTACAAGGACTTGCAGAAGTACCAACCGGGTGGAAACATTCACTCTACTATCTCGAAGGGAAATGCCACAAAGAAATTGGCATATCCAGCCAATTTGGAACGTGCGGTGCTGTATCGAGATCCAGATGCAAGATCGTTTATAATACAACGGTTCTTAGACCGCTTGAGAGGAAGGAGAAGATAAGTGGACTTGGACTTATAACAAACACAACGGCCCCTATCGGGGCCACGAAGCAATTTAACGTGGATCGACTTCCTGTCTACCAAGGAGGAACGAATCACTAGCTTAGTGGAACGCTGTGCATCTTTCTTGGCTCGATAAGTGGAATCCCCTCCTGCGCTGATACTATAGATTCGGTGTTGAATAGTTTTGTGGGTTTATCGGCTGATCTCCAGACGAAGGCTGCAGTGTTTTCTCCCCTTCAAAGATTCTGTTGCAAATTTCCCATTGTTTTCACGTGTTCTCGAAGAACTTTGAATTTTTTATATTTGCGGGCCAAAAGTCCAATTCCATGGCAATTATAATAACTTTATCGCGGCGGTATGACACCTGTTGATTTTGAATCTTCTGCTTTAATTTCCGCAGCTTTAGTCGGTTTAAAATTGGAACAAGGTTCTCCATTCTGTTTTTCACACGGTTATGTCTGTAAATCGTTGCGTGGTTCGCCTTGGCTCGCGTATGCGTTTTAATAAAAAAGCATGTAATTCTTCTATCATATACTCAATATAAAATTCTTGTGTCACGTCTAGTTTATTAATAAACTTCAACTTTTCTTGAAAATATGTGGAGAACTTCATTTCTACCTTCCAAACTCGGGCTTCCATCTTCTTCGTTCGAGTAATCGGATCTTCACGATACATCTAGACTGCTAATAATACTGTTTTAAATTCAGCCCATGATCTTCTACGTTTTCCATGACTGCTCCTCCTACGTAATATTTCTATGACAATAGTATATCCGGAAGCAAGCCAACTCCGGTCGTCACGGCCACCTCAACGGCTTTCACACCGTCCTGTGTTCACTTTGTGAATTGTATCTCTAATACTTTGGGACGGCCTTGCTTCCTTCACTCAAATCTGTTGAACGCAGCCGAATTACTTCTGGAGTTACTATTGTCATCGAAAGGTTACTTTTTTCTATCAATTGTCCTGCTGTGCCTCCCATGCACCAACATTGCTTAAAGTTAGAAATATTCAAAACGATATTGCATGCGTCCAAATGATTTCATCATAAATTTAATCATCGAATTGCACTCGCAAAACAAAACTGAGGATGTGGAGCCCTTAAATGACTTCCTTTCTTCACTTGTTCTTAAGATAAAGTGCTTGTAAATAAATCCCCGTAAAAATTAAATTATCCTATATTTCAGAATTTGGAAAGTGTATTGAATTAAAGTATGTTGAAAGAATATCTTGGGATGTTCAGCCCTCTAACTACTGACAACAAATTTTTAGAATGAAAACAATCATATAGTTGAATTAGGAAGTCTTGAAGCTTTAATTTTATTAAACAATTTACAGATTTTTTTAGCGAATTGCATTTTTTTTTTTAAATTCTCTCGCAAGTTTGAGCGCGCCTAGGGGGCCCGACTGTTGGTTCTCGCGCTTCGTGCCCGATAATATATTTACCTCGCGCTACGCGCTCGGTCTTTGTACATTCCCCACACTTGTGCACTGACTTGTTAAAACTAAAGGTCACAGCATCGACAACAGTAATTTGGTGATGGTGAATTCTCTTTTTTTATAGCCCCTTCGGCTTTAACGAACACATTCTTATCACGTATCTCGCGCTTTACACTCGAGTTTATCCCTCAAATTGTTTATCATTTCCATAAATGTACATTATTAAAGAGTGCATAGTGTTCTACATCGCAGTTGTGGTGCCCTATTGCTTCCTCTCCTAATAATTCACTGAAACAGACTCTCAAAGCGCCTAGGGTGGAGAATCTAGTAACAAAACATACACACACACATGCATACACGTTAACTGAAAACCTCTATTTTTGATTGCGGATTTGAAAAGAGCGTCAAATTTTACATCAAAAATTACCTGTGGAAAAATGGTTTTTGTGACTTGAAGGTCAAGACGACTTTTCTTAAATTGAACTCTGTGTCTGTATGAATATTTTTTTTAGACTTCAGGCTGTGGATTTTTATCACAACACCCCCCGCTCCCTAACACACCCAGACAGTAACAATCATTTCGGATAAGATGTAAAGACTGTGACTATGTAGTTACAAAAGTGACAATCTTGACCATGTCACTTCTCTGTGACTAGTTACAAAAAAAAAGACACTTTGCCCTTACTTTTAACGTTACCCAGAAACAACGACGTAGACGTTGTAAGTTCTGTTTACTTTGGTGTGCTTTCTTGTCTTGAGTTCCGCTTGCCTCTCACATTTCGGGTGGTTGATTAACTTGAGTCCCCTTGCCTCTCACCATTGCTACCAGTGTTACAATCAGCCACAGAGTAACGGCTCAAAGTGCTTTCCATTGGCTTAAAGACACAAAAGTAGACGTTTTTCAAAACCGTCTGCCATTTTCAGCAAAGTTTCCTGAGAGATGGCTGCACAAACTGCCCGAATCCTTTCCATCAGATCTTCTCTTGTTGTTTGTCGCAGAGCAAAACTACATTTTTAATATAACCCCATAAAAAGAAATCAGGTGATGTTAGATATGCTGAGCAGGAAGGCCATTCGAATGGACCTCCTCGTCCAACCGTACACTCACTGAATTTTAAATTGAAAAACTCACGTACAATAAGTGCAAAATGTGGCGGAGGACCATCTCATTAAAGCCACATTCTTTGCCTTGTTGCTAAGTTAACGTTCTCCAATAGTCCAGGCAAATGGTCCCATAACAACTCTAAGTATGTGTGTATGTCAACGTTTCCGTCAAAAAGTAGGGTCCAATTAAATAGCCCTTTACTTTTCCGCACCAAACCTTAACACTCCATAGATTTTGACAAAAATTAATAGGCGCTAAAATATGATGGGGGCTTAAGCCTTGCGTTAGAGTAATGTGGTAAGCATGATAGTTCAGAGATCTTCAAATTCTTGATACTGTACTTTGTGGTATACCTATCTCTCTTTCAATTTGTGGAGTACTGATTTGTGGATCAGCATGAACAGCTGCTAGAACAGTTACAGCTCGTGCATCATTTTCGTTGTACTAATGATGTCAACGTTAACGAACCAGAATCCCATAGCGAACTCTTTCAGTCAAAGTACTTATTGTTAAATTAGTTGAATGTCTTCTGACTGGATACCATTCAGCGTAAAGTCTTGATGCAGCAGCGTAGTTAACGTGACATTCTCCTAAAATTAGCATCATATCAACGATTTCAGTAGGCAATTAATCAACCATATGGCGAAATTTCTTTGGAAACTATAAAAAAATCACAAAAATTGACAATACCTAATTTTTTCCAATTTTTCATGATTCAAATTACGAATATGAAATCGGGAGCATATAATATTTTGAAATAATAAATTTTTAAAGCATGAAGCTCCGAAAAATAAACAAAAAAGCTTAGCACCAAATGGTAATGAGGCCGGAAAGAAGCATCAATGTCAGGGAAATAAAGGCCTCGCGATGGAGTGTAAATTTAGTCAACCACTCTAACTAAAAACAAATGCCTGCCGCTAAACTGCGATCGGCCAGGGCATACAAAAATCCTTTTAAGTCCATCGCGAGGCATTTGTTTCCCTGATATTGATGCTTCTTTCCGGGTTTATGATTATTTGGTGTTAAGCAGCTTAAGATGCATGCTTTTGTTCGTGTGAATAACCTTTTTTGTCCCGATATCAAGGCAGCTCAGCTCGTTCTTCGTCCATGGAAAAACTCCAAATGAATAGAATACTACCAGGACGGCAAGCATGTTCGTTGCAGATACTTTGTTCCTCGCCGACAGGTATGTATAAGTCTCTCCAGCGCAAATAAGCCTTGGTGCATTTGTCTAACCCAAATTCCATTCCAATTTCCTTAGTATATCGTTCTACAATCCCTAGAGCTAGATGTAGTTGCTCTTTGTTTTCAGCATAGATCTTAAGATCGTCCATGTAAAATGCATAAGTGACCTTCTAGTTTCGATCTGCAGGCTTGCCGCAAAAGTACCCGTCGGATTGGCGAACAGTGGCAATAATATAAGGCGAAAGAGGAGTGGGCTTATGGTATCGCCCTGTTCCGCGTCGCAACACAGTTTAGAATTTAAGTTTTCATGTTCGTTACAAACGATGAAATGTAGCTCTGTCATACTGTCGCTCCGCGTGGAGCTCCGCCACGACCTATCGCCTACTCGGCATGACTAGAGGAAACCCACTGATTCCTATCGAAGGAATCTGGATGCAATCACCGTCGCGATCGAATTAAATCAAATCACTCGAACTGAACCACGTGTGGGTGCTTTACAAAAGAAATCCCGCTACGCCTTTCTTTGAGCCTCGTTGTTTATACATTTCTGGCCACACAGGTTCAATTCCTCGAACAATCCTATCTTTTAGAATAGCTGTGAATATCTTATACAGTGTGTTCAGGCAAGTGATTGGCCTGTAATTCTTCGGGTCAGCTAAGCTGCCGATTTTCGGCAGGAGTATTGTGCGCCCTTCCACCAACCACTCCGGAATCGGCTCTTCCGACTTTAAATATGAGGTGATAATACAGGCCAAATGGTGATGGGTTGAAGGAAACTTCTTTCACTAGAAAGTTTTGATACAATCTGGTCCCGGAGCGGAATAGTTTTTCATCCCTCTTAATACTTTTTTCACCTCCTCGGTAGTGATGGGTGGGCTTTCTTTATCAGGTGTTATGAGGTCATCACATAGCTCCTTGAAGCTATTTATATTTTCGGAGTCTTCGTCCAGTCCATGCTGCACTTCGTAGACTTCCCCAAAATACTTCGACCTACTTTGGTTTGGGCAGGTGTTCGACAGTAAATGGAGGGTCTTGGAAGAGTCGAGATAAGTCAGAGAGAAGCTGTTGATTTTCTCTGACCCACCTCTCCCTCCGCTAGACTTCACTTAGCGTCAGATAGTATCCGTATTCTCTCAACAATATGCTGCCTGATGGTCAGCAGCTTTGACTTGTTAAATGTGTGATAACGGGTCCGGAGTTCGCGCGCGAAACTTTCGAACCTTGGCGGTAAAATTCCTGCCAGATGTAATGTAGTCAATCACATACTGAATGCGGGACCCGTACTGTCTTGCCCAGCCTACTTTTATGACAAGTTGATGCATTCGTCTTTTGATCTTATGATCAACCGCTGGTTTTATTTTACGGTTCGCATCGGCAAAAGCTCTCGCTGCATTATACACGTAATGAGTGATAGCCCAGAGGTCCACCCCACCAGGGGTGGTCCCGAAGGAATTAACCGCTGAGGTGTGAAAAAGGTGCCGAAAGCTGAATGGCACCCAGGTGAGGTGTCTTGAACGGTGACTCTGGGATACCGAGCAACCTCTCAGAGTATACAGCCTTATCCTTGCATGCGGGGCTTAAAAAGGATGGGCGAACCCCTTTCACTAGCTTCTCGTGGGAACGACAATGACAATACAAAACATAGTTGTAGTAAGTGCGGTTCAAAACAACAGAACGCGCAGGGCTCCCGACAATGGATCGGCCAACAATGCCGACCACTCTAGAGCTGGGGAAGCCAATAAAAATGGATTCAATGCAATGGATCGACGGAATCTCGAGACCTTTAGGTGGACACAGCGACTGAATCACGACTTGCTAGAGTGCTACGATGCGAGTGTGGCCCATGAACCAGGTTACATGGCACGGCTGGATGCTCTGTGCTGTGAGAAACACCCGGAGCTATCGCACTTTTCGCCGCAACGTCTGCGAAACCATGCCGGCAACAGAGAAATAGAGGCGATACTAAGACCAACCTCAGACATGCATCCAATAGAGGAAGAGCGATGCTTTACAACCCGGAGAAACATCAACACACTTAACACGTCAAAGCTGCTGACCATCAGGCAGCATATTGTTGGTCTGGATTGATGATCGGAAAGCTTTCGATTCGACCTATCTTTTGGAATACTTGCAGGTTCATCCGCAAATAGTTAGTTGTATAGAGAGATTGATGCCGCTTTGGGAAACCAGATTTACTATCTTATATGGAAAAAATCGTGTGACAGCTAACCAGGTCACCTTTCAGAGAGGAGTCTTTCAGAGCAACACCATGAGCCCTCTCCTCTGTCTTACATTATTGTCACTATCTCTAGCACTTCCCCATTCAGACGGGTCCTTGAGCGGCAAACCTGCAGATCGAAAGTACAAGGTCACTCATGTATTTTACACGGACGATCTTAAGATCCATGCTAAAAACACAGAGCAACTGCATCTAGATCTGGGGATTGTCGAATGATAAACTATGGAAATTGGAATGGAATTTGGGTTAGACAAATGCGCCAAGGTTTATTTGAAGCGAGGAAAACTTAATAACATCCCTGAAGATCCTGAGCTCGTTGATAGAAGCGCCATACGACACCTTTGCGCTGGAGAGACTTATACATACCTAGGCGTGCCACAGAGCCGCATTCAGGATGTGACATCTATAGAGGATACTCTCCGAAGCAGATACAAACGTCTCATCCGACAGATTTGGTCTTCCGAACTGTCGGCGAGGAACAAAGTATCTGCAACGAACATGCTTGCGGTCCCGGTACTACTTTATTCATTTGGACTAGTTCCATGGGCGAAGTAAAAGATTCAATAGGAAAAAGTATGGAAGTTGAATATAATTGATAATTTCATCTAATTGATTACTTAACTAGTAAGTATAGGAGTCTGAAAAAATTGGAAACCAAATTAAAGAATCTCAGATTATGTTATATAAAGAACTATTATATTTCGGATCAGCTACTACATTCAGGCATTTATCATCTTCATTCTTAATAAAGAACACTTCAGCTACCAATATTTTAAATTTATTAGGCTCACGGTGTAGATCTTGAACATTTATCCAGTCTATTTCATGACCAGTCTGAACCTGTTGTTTTGCTATCACTTTACTGTTTTTTTGACTCTATCTGAAATTATCATTATGTTCTTTAATCCTAGTATACAATAATCTTTCAGTTTGACCTACATAACACTTTTCACATTCTAAACATTCAATTTTATAAACTACGTTTGTCAAATTAAAAGTGTCCAAAACATCTTTACCTAATTTTATGAAACAGTTGAATTTGGAATCAACTCTAAAAACTTTTTCAAAATCAAAATCTTTCAGAATTCTTTTTATTTCAAACAATAAACTACCATGGAAAGGAATAGACACGAAAAATTTGGACTCAAAATAATCTACTGTTCCTAAATTTAACTGTGATGTATTTTGTTCTTGAAGTGTTTTTCATTTGTCTTTAATATATACTTGAACAAATTTCTTAGGATAATTATTGAAAAACAAAATCCTATATTAATCGGTAATGATAGTTCCATCATTATTTGTTATAACTTTAAAATTCAAAAAAGGTAAAGAATTATCAGTTTCAATTTCATAAGTAAATTTTAGTCTTAAATTATAAGAGTAACACTTTGATAAAACGTACTTCAATTTATTTTTTGGTAAAATCATGAAAATGTCATCGATATATCTAAAAAATGTGTGTAGATTGAAATCTAAATTATTAATAACAGTATGTTTTAAGTCTTGCAAGACTAAAACTACCAAAATAGGTGAAATTGGAGAGCCCATAGGAGTACCATGAACCTGTCTATAATAATCATTGTAAAATTGGGAAACTGTTTTCGTGATTAAGAATTATATTGCTTTTTCAAATTCATTTAATAGTAAATCAGTGTAAGTTTTATATTTGTCCATCTACTGAGAACATTATTTTTAAATTTTTTTTAATTTATCTGCTATATCATCAGATTGTACCTTACCGACAGTAGATCAACCTTCCAAACTATGCAGGCAGAAAATCTACACAATATCGATCAAGTTAAGAATCTTCAATAACAGAAGATGGTTAACGTCTTAATAAGACTAGATGGAAAATAATATTTTTAAATTAAAATTATTTCTTGAAAAAGGATTCTACTCCATCTTCACTCCATTGGGAAACGAACCACAAAACTTCTGATTTCCGGTCAGGTGCTTTTCCAATTAAGCTATTAGAGGGATCAGAATAAGAACTCTTAATTCAAGAACTTAACGCCAATTTTTAGCTAGGTGTTAATGGTACAAGTAATTATTTTACAAATTTTTAATTTATCTGCTGTATCATCAGATTGTACCTTACCGACAGTAGATCAACCCTCCAAACCATGAAGGCAGAAAATCTACACAATATCGATCAAATTAAGAATCCTCAATAACAGAAAATGCTTAACGTCTTAATAAGACTAGATGGAAAATAATATTTTGAAATTAAAATTATTTCTTGAAAAAGGATCCTACTCCATCTTCACTCCATTGGGAAATTTTTTTAACTAATTCTATTGGAACAGTTGTAAATAAATATGAAACATCTAGTCAAACCATAATGTGTAGTGACGTATCTTAAAATGTACAACGCCCTAACATTTCAGCGGACGTTACAAGTCGGTCAATTTTCATGCATACAGCACTGCCTTCCGTCACGTGGAGCCTGCCACGTTTTTATGCGCGTACGCCTACCTATCACAGACAGGGAGAAGTTTACGAGTGGGGACTACATCCCTCCGATGATTTCGATGCGACGAGTCCCGATGCGACAGGTCCTACTATAATTGTTTGTTCGATTCAATGAAAAATTTGGTTTTTTTGATATTCTTTCCCAAAATTCAGCATCACGCCCATTTAAATCAAAATAATTGATTAGCATAGTTTCTTTTTCCAATGCGTTTCTTACAGCATCTTCACTTTCAGCATCGTCAATAGTAACACTTTGCTGATTAGGCAAATGTACTGGCAACCTAATAACAGCATGCCTTATATTTTGCAACGATCTACCGTATATACGATCACATGCTTCAACAGGACTTATGTATCGAGTATCTATGCAATTTTTTATTTCTTCATGATGAATAAGATTTTCGCTGTCATTGGCATCAGTAACTACGACGGTAGCAGCATCATGTCCTTGTAGATATATTTCTATAAATATTTGACTTGTACTTTGCCGAAGAATTGTTGTTTTACTATAATGTTGATTAATTCATCTTTCTTTGCATTAAAAACTCGTGAAACAATGTCTGATCGATCAGATGCTATCTGACCATGTTATAAGTTACCTTTCACTTCAGCCCAGTTTGGATTACGTGTCATACTTATAAACAAATCTGGCTTACCGAATTTTCTTACAATTGCCATTGTATCTTGATAGTGATGCAGCATATTACCTGAAGATCTTGAGAATCATGATGAGAAGATGATCATTTTTCCAACAGCAGTATGTAAATCATTTGATCTTTGTTGTAAACGATCAACTAATCCCTGATAAGTATCAGCGCGAAGTGTTTTTTGATTCAATCTGCAGTAATTCATCCTATCCTTTTCGATTTTCACATAATTATCGACAACCCACTATTGAAATGATCGTCCACCCATAAAAAATACATTATTATTTCTAGTTGCCATTCTATAATTAATATATGCAGATCATGAGACTTTGCCTCGTCTATTAACACATGATATGCTGTCAATTCCAACCTTGTGTACCATAAGGATAAATTAATGGATAAATCCAAGGTTCAATGTTCCGATCCATAGAGCTGACAAATTGAAGGAAAAAATGATAAGAAACTTTTTTTCTTAAAATTGCAAAAATTTAGGACCAGACAAACGTTTCAACTTGCTTCATACGTAATTTCAAGAATTTAAAATTCGATATCGTGTTTTGTCTAAACGTAATTTGTGTTTCAAATAAATTTAAAAAGAAATTTTTGTAGCTTACGGTCACATGGCCTCAATATTTGTGCATTTGAGCCCTATTAAAGTTAAGTCTTAAATGAGGTATGCTTACATATTTCGTCGTCCTTAAGATCAGTAGTCTACAAATTCTCATCTAAATGCTAAGTTAGTAATAAAATTTTTCATAATTACAATAGTTATAACAACATTAGAAAAGTTCTATATGAATAAAACATAAATTGCTTTAGTATAAAATAATTGTAACATCCTTTGGTATCAAGATAAGTAGTATTGAGGATGATATAGTATGTAAACACATCTGTTATCACTTTTAATAAAAGAAAATAGATTAAGAAACTGCGATTCTAACTAATTATGACACGTGTGTAAAATGAAAAAAAAAGAAAAAAAATCATCGACTAAGATGCACATAGATCAAACTTCATTTATGGATGATCCGAAACTACGCGCGGCGGTAGCGTGGCCAACATTCGGCACGATCACGTCTATTAGATCTGAGGTAACAAATAAAAACAGCGCGTTGAAAAGATAGACCAATAGAAATCATGACCAAGTCATTCAATCTGGCAACCCTGGAAGACGGTTCTTTAGCCCTTTAAGAAAAAGCCGATCTGTTTTTTTGCAAAGGCTCTGTCATGCCTTATCTAGTCGGCTTGGGCTGGCAGCCGCGATCAAATCATTATGATTTTATTAAATAATTACTTGGCTTATCGACAATTTTGTAAAAATAAATATACAGGTAGATTTTCTAGATCGGAGCCGCACTGCAGTTACTAAATGTCGTTCGAATAGCACGTCACTTACCAAACCCTGAACCTACATGCCGATGTCAATGACATAAACAATTTACCTATTAGAATATAATAAAAACATTAGAAAAATGTACAACGGCAATAAAAACATCAAAAAGATGTAGAACGATCAAATTATTATGTTTTTATCAAATAATTACTTGGAGAATTGATAATTTTGAACAATGTCGATTTTAAAATTTCCCGCTTACTGTATCTACATTCAATCCAAAATGAGAAGCCAATCAGGAATTAGCAAAAGGCGTTACGACTTTCGATATATTTCGAGTTCGACTCATGTATCTTCTTTTTATAATAGGATATATATATATTCAATGAACTTATTTACGGATTTTCGTTTGCATTATATTTGTTTGACGATGATACCGAAAATGTTTTTTCTTTTTACGTACTTCTAAAGGCTTAGGAGATCTTTCTAGAAAGTTACAATTTTTGTTTTTATAATGAAAATTTTTAAGGGTTATACTCGTTACGACCCACAGACTCTGAATTTTTAAATTAAAAATAACTAATTTAGTAATTATAAATTTTTCATTTATCAATTTTAATGTCATTTATGAGCCGAAAAAAGTTCGACCATCTCAGCCAAGACAAGGCTCGTCTTGAGACAAGCAAACTTCGTCTTATCTAGACATCGATGTATTGTAGACGAACTCAAGGCATATCCATGTGGAACTCAAGTCATAGCATTTTTACTCGGGTTATGTCGGAAAACAACTTCTTGCATAAATTACTATAAAAAAGTTCCATCGCTAATAGATTCTGCTAAACAATGTGTAGAACCTGCCTGATTTTGAGTGAATTATATTTTATTTTAAATACTTTTCAGAATATTGTTCTTGAATTGAAAATTAATTTAGCTGGAAATTCTATTATATGTTTAAAAAAATTTGTTCATAGAAAATTAATCTTCGTGATTGAAAATTCATCTTTTTTTTAAAACTTCTACTTTTTGGTGTCAAACTCATCTGTTCTTGGTTAAAATTTGAACTAATCTGTAGCAAATTTAATTTTTTTAATGAATATTACCTTTTATGAATTAGAAACTGAATAATTCTATTTTTGTTTTAAATTTTTTATTTTTTATTGAAACTTGATCTTTTTTAGTTAAAAATGGAATTAGTGGTTTAAAAATTCATGTATTTTGTTGAAAAGTTGTGTTTTTTGTTAGAAATATAAAATCTCTTCCTTGAAAATTCATATTTTTCATTGAGAATTCAACTATTTTGTTGGAAGGTTTATGTTTTATTATTATTATTTATTTTTTATGAAGGTTTATTATTTATTTAATTATGTATGATAAAATTGGATTATACCATTTTTGATAGAGAATTGATATTTGGAATTAAAAATTGATCTTTTTAAGTTGAAAATTCGATTTTCTTCATCTTGTATCGGAAAAAACGTCTTGCATAATTTACTACAAAAAAAAATTTCATCGCTGAGATATTCTGCTAAATAAAGTGTGGAACCTGCCTGATTTTAAGTGGATTCTATCTAATTTTACATACTTTTCATAATACTGTTCTTGGATTGAAAATTCTATTATTTGCTGAAAATGTATTTGTTTAATAGAAAATTAATCATTGTGATTGAAAATTCGTCTTTTTTGTTAAAACTTCTACTATGTGGTGTTAAATTCACCTATATTGGTTAACATTTGAAATCATTTGCAGGCAATTTCATTTTTACATTCTCATCATTTATGATTGAGAAAATATTAGAATTGTCCAAAATTTGACACCACAGTTTTTCAACGGCTCTCCACGTTTCGAGACTCCTGAATCAGAAAATCAGATTTTTACGATGGCGTCTGTTTATTTGTCCGTCCGTAAACACGATAACTCTCGAAAAAATGAACGGATCAAAACCATCTTTTTTTTAGGTCCTAAAAGAAAGGACGAGTTCTTTAACCAGCCATTTTTGATAAAAATTCAAAAAGTGAGCGCATTTTGAAAAATTTTGAGACCACTTTTTTCTGAATGTGAAAATTCATGTATTTTGTTGAAAATTCATCTTTTTGATTGATAATTCAATTATTTTGTTGACAGTTCCTTTTTAGTTGGTCAAAAACTAATTTCTCACCGACCATTGGGTGATAATAAAAGTGCCAATACACCCCTATAGTATGTAAGTGTTGCTGGAGGTTTTTAAAATTGTGTTGTTCTTTTTAATACAGATTGAGTATTTGGCAAAATTGTCGGGAGATATTAAGACCCGATACATCCATAAAACTGAAAAAACTTAAAATTGTGATCTGTCTGCTCTGCAAGATCAAGATCTGAGTGAGAATGCCAATGCAGTGCCGTTGATCACTATAGTAAATTAACTGTCATAATTAATTTAATGCCACATTAATTAAACCATACATCATTTGAAAGCATATCAAAAATTGAAAGCCTATACATTTTATACAGCTGTTTTATGGTAAAGCTGAAGTGCAAGGAGTTTAATGGTACTTTTCTGCTATTGAGTAAAGTTAGTATCACATGGGTTACTATAACAATAGTTTCTGTTTTTTCACTGAAAATTTTACAAATTTCAATGAAATTTTTGTGAAATTTATATGGAAAATTTCACTAATTTTCAAGATATTTCAAACACGGAGTATTTTTTCGTAGTAAGAAAAATGAGCAAAAGCTTAACTTTCGTAAAGTTTTTCTAGTACATTTTCGTAACTTTTCATAGCAAAAAATAATCTTTTATAGGTTTTTGTAGATAGACGGATGGTTTACATTAAAGTGGCAAAAATGATAATTCTGCGACCAGCAGTTCACTCTTGTATTCTAAAATTTATTCCTAACCTCAAATTCTCAAAAAGTTGTTTTCGAATTTTACATCAAGAATGGACTTCGATAACAAGAATTCTAATAACTTTCATGCTTCAAAAGAATATTACTTAATGTTAATGTTTATATTATTAGCAAATAATAACTCAAACATTAACTTATAATTAAAAATATACAAATGTTATACTAACCTCACTCCGAAGCAGAATAATACATTTAACTCCTTGCACTTCACCTTTGCCACAAAAACAGCTTGATATGTAGATGCACCCTTGATATGAAGATGCACTTTACCACCACCTTGCCACAGGGTGGCAAGGTGGTGGTAAAGAAGCGTTGATTCGTATTATCAACTTCGCAATTAGATTCGATTATTATTCCCAAAAGTGATCCAATAATACCTGTGCATGCTTGAACTGTGCGTCACTCATTGGCTCTAGTTCGCGTACGTATTTAAAAATCAAGTACATACGCGCACCGTAGCCAATGAACGTCATTAAAATCCAAGCAAGCGCAGATCAAGACAGCTCCGTTGGGATCATTTACTTTACGAAAACTCGTATAACGTTCCAGTACTGTCTAACTCAGGGATGCCTCGTGTCGTACACGTACAGCTATCAAAGAACGAGCAATCGTGACTATTTTCCATTCCTGTGATAATCAAAATCGACAATATCGCGTAGAGATTTTATATTAAGGAAAGTCATAAAAATTAATTATGGAACTATCATTACCGAATGGTATATGAAGGGTAATTATTCAGGTAGATATATAAATTCAACATAAAATAGCTACTATTAGAAAATTTAGTCGACACTGTACAGAACTTATCACATGACGCTTTTCAGAAAACTGATATTGATTTCATTGAAAATATTTTGTTTTCAAATAATTATCCTAAGCAATTTGTTCAAGTATATATTGAAGACAAATTAAAAACACGTCAAGGACACAATATATCACAATTAAATTTAGGAACAGTAAATTATATTGAGTTCAAATTTGTCGTGTCTATTCCTTTCCATGGTAGTTTATCGTTTGAAATAAAAAGAATTCTGAAATACTTTGATATTAGAACAGTTTTTAGAGTTGATTCAAATTTCGAATGTTTCATAAAATTAGGTAAAGCTTTTTTGGACACTTTTAATTTGACAAACGTAGTTTTTACAATTGAATGTTTAGAATGTGAAAAGTGTTAAACAGGTCAAACTGAAAGATTACTGTATACCAGGATTAAAGAACATCATGACAATTTCAGACAGAGTCCAAAAAGCCATAAAGTGATTGCCAAACACCAGGTTCAGACGGGTTATGGAATAGAATGGATAAATGTTCAAATTCTACACCATGAGCCTAATAAATTAAAAATATTGGTAGCTGAAATGTTCTTCATTAAGAATGGAGGTGATAAATGCCTGAATGTAGTAACTGAACTCAAACATTATAGTTCTTTATATAACATAATCTTAGATTCTTTAATTGGATTTACAATTTTTCAGACTACTATTCTTACTAGTTAAAAAATCAAATAGATTAAATTATCAGTTATATTTAACTTTCATATTTTTTTCTATTGAACCTTTTACTTCGAAATTACAGTTACACTACTGATATTTTATCCGTTACACACCATCTCTCTCTCTATTTCTCATTCTCAATACCAAATGTTAAAATGGAGCTAAACTTGCGTTCTGCTCCTTAGTTTTATAATGATTTTAGTGTTATACAATTGATCAATCTTTACCATTTTTATGAAACATTAATCCTAACCGAAAAATTTACAACATTTTTTAACAAACGTCAAAAATGACATCCAGGTAACGAAATAATTGAATTATATTTTCTAACCTCATTTATAACAAAATGTCAATTTCTTCATGTCGTTTACAATTTTTAATAATTATCTCATAAGATTTCACAATATTTTTATTATAAAATTTTTTTTTTCAACCGGCTAATTTATTGAGAATTAGAACCTGAGAGGATAGTTCTTTTAAATTTTACAACTTAAATCGACCTTAATGAACTTTTATTCCTAATGAGGAGAGTGTTAGACTCTCGAACCGTTGAAGTTTTATCTTCAATAAAGAATCTAACATCTATTGCTTCATTTTTTTTTGTCTGAAGTATGTCACCTCCACCAGAAAATAAACACTATCCAATATATATATATATATATATATATTTAATCAATCTATTTACGGATTTTGATTTGTATTATACTCGTTTTACGAGGATACCGCAAATGTTGTTTGTTTTTACGTAATTCTAACGGCTCAGGAGATCCTTCTAGAAAGTAACAATTTAAATTTGTTTAAAGATAATTTTGCAGGGTTATACTCGCTTAGACCCACAGATTCTGAAATTTTTAATTAGAAATAACTAATTTAATAATTACAAAATTTTTCATTCGTCAATTTTAATCTCATTTATGAGCCGGAAAAAGTTCGATCATCTCAACCAAGAAAAGGCTCGTCTTGAGACAAGTAAATTTCGATTTAGCAAAGACAATGCTCGACTTCAGACAACTGAACACCGTCTTACTTCCCGTGACCATAAAAGTAAGGCGAAGCCTAATGTCTCGACTCAGTTTTGAGACGCAGCCAGACATCGATGTCTTGGAGAATAACTCAAGTCGATGAATTTTTATACGGGTGGGTAAGTCGCGCAGTCTCCTCTAGACTTTTCACATTAAAGTTTATTAAAAAAAAAATTTTTTTGTTTATTAAACATAAAATACGATTATATTAATATCAAACTAATAATTATTATATTTTAAACGAAATTGAAATTAATGAAATTATTTATTGAAAATAACACGTTAAAAAAGAAATAGTTGAAAACTTTATTTAAAATTCATCTCTTTGGTTGAAAATTTTACTTTCTTTTTTGAAAACTCTTTTTTTCAGAAATTAATTAATTTTTTTTAATGAAAATGTCATTTTTCTACTTTGGGTTTTAATTCGACTGTTTCATGGAAAATTAATCTTTATGATTGGAAATTCGTTTTACTGTTGTTTTTAGAATGCATGTCTTTTGGTAGCATCTTCATTCGTGGAAATATCAACTATTACATTTTCTATCGAAAATCCATACATACGTTAAAAATTCAACGAATTTGTTGAAAAGTGATATATTTGTTCGAAAATTTAACTTTGGTTAAAAATTTAAATATTTTGTTGACAATTCTTTCCTTTTTGTTTTAAGATGTCCATTACTAAATTTTCATTATGCATTCATTTTTTTAATGCACTGTTTTTGGTGAAAGATTAATGGTTTTTGTTTGAAAATTTGACCATTAGGTTTAAAATCTATATTTGTAGGTTGAAAATTTAACTATTTGATTAAAAGTTAAACTATTTGGTTGTAAATGCAACTCTTTCATTAAAACAAAAACTGATGTTCAACAAAACCGTTTAAACTGAAAATCAAAAAGTTTAATTTTCAGTTTCAAATATCAACGAATTTTGAACCACATAGTTTAATTTTCATCCAAAAACATTGTTTTGTAACAAAATATTAAAAATTGAAATAAGTAGATACCTTTTCAACCAATAAAAATAAAATCTCGACGCAAATGTAATAGTTTGTATTTTAATTGCAAAATATTGTTTAGAGTTGTGATGTTTCGTCTTTATGAAATTTTCTGCGATTGAAAATTATTCAATTTATCGACATCGCCTATTTCAAAGCTGTTTTCAGTTTCCTTATTATTGAAAGGAATGTTTGAAGTCACGTGATTTATCAGTTTGAGTGTGTGATAATAGCCTTGTCGTTTGAGAAAACCAGTGTGCGAGCAGCTGTGAATCGCGACAGATCGTTGTCCGATCTTTTCGGATCAGTAAAGTGATTAACTCAATAAAGACATTAAATCTTACATCTTAAAAAAAATGTCTATATAAACAAGTTAGTTATCTGTGTGGTTCTCAAAAATGGTCTTAGTCTGCTAAGTATTCTATACTTGAAATAAAACTTGAACTATTCATTATTTCTAACAATTCTTCTCTGTCTATTCCTGATCTGGCAAAATTAAATATTTATAAACATAAATATTAAACGAATGGACCTTCGAGCCGGATAAAAGATCGTGAAAAAACATTCAAAAGTGTAAAATTAATACAGAAAAGACCAAAGTGAGAAATTTTATTAAGTGAAAGCACAAGAAGTAGGTGAAAAATATGACGGCTTGAGGTCACATAGCAAGGTTATAAGCGGGTGACAACATCTTCGCACGTACTGTAGGAGAGTCGTCCTTTTCCAGATAGTCTGTACTGTAATCTTTCATGCTGTCATTCTGCACTGGATCCGTATTTCATTATTCTTCGCCTGAAGGAAGAAATAACAGGTTTTCCAGCAGATATTTGGATGATTGTCAACATATTTAATTTTATACTTCATCGATTTCTAACCTTCTCCAGTGGTAAGATGACAACTTTAATTTACCCATAATGAGAGAGGCACGTTCTGCCGAACAAAATAATAATTCAGACCGTAGTATTTCAGTGATGATTTATTGACATTTTATTAATAATTATGCTCTCGCACACTCAAATTTGCTCGCATTGTCAGAGTACTTTAAAACTAAAGTAAATCAGTTCTTTAGTTTACAAATGAAGACTTTTCAATTTTAGCTGAATCATCAACTGTCAATTTAAATTTCTCCTTTTGTTAAAATGGATCCATTAATCTCTGAGTTATCAGAGATTTATCAGGCGATTCTACGCACCGAAACT
Source organism: Belonocnema kinseyi (assembly GCF_010883055.1). Classification (NCBI taxonomy): domain Eukaryota; kingdom Metazoa; phylum Arthropoda; class Insecta; order Hymenoptera; family Cynipidae; genus Belonocnema; species Belonocnema kinseyi. The sequence goes on from NC_046660.1 coordinate 135,502,945, forward strand.
AATTTTAAGAAAAGGAGGCTATTAAAGCTTCAAAACCTGGTGCGAGTTCTTAATAAAAGAGTAGGGCTTCGAAACAATTGGGAGTTAGGAGCCACAATGCAACTTCTAGCCCAAAGTGTTTCCTTTATAAGGATAATCACTCTTTATTTAAATGCAACCAATTCAAAGCTCTGCCCGTGGACAGACGTACGAAAGTTGCTACAAATAATCATTGTTGTTATAATTGTCTCGTGTCTGGACATCGACCTCATAATTGTGTTAGTAAATTCAAATGTTACAAGTGCGGTAGGAGACATAATTCCCTGTTGCGTTCCGATGATTATAATTCAAATCCCACCTTACCACCAACTAACTCTGCATCGTTTACTTCTCAATTGACAGTTTCAGGTTCTCTCGCGTCACAATCAAATGATCCCGGCAATTACACCGTGAAGGTGGGGGTGAATCATGTTGCCCTTAAAGAAGCAGACAATAAGGTTTCGTTTTATTTTCTGAATACAAAAAGGTTAAAGCAGTTGTATATGAGGTTGGAGGAGTTCATATTGGTTCTTCAAGAAAGTTAGCAGAATTTAATTTAATTCCTACAGAAAAGAACTGTCCTAAAGTCCACATCCAAGCTTTAGTATTATTACACCTCACATCATATGCTCCTCCTGTAAGATCTAACGGGGGGAATGAAGATCAATTAAAAGATTTAGGGTTAACAGACCCAAATCCCTTTAGCTCCCATCAAGTTGATTTGATTTTAGGGGCCGATAAATATGGCTCATGTTTAATTCCTGGTCTCGAACAAAGTATATTGGGTTCTCTTACTGCGCAAAGTACCGTTTTTGATTGGATATTATCTGGGCCAGTTTCAGTCACAAATCAAATAGAAATTAACATTCCAGTTTTGTGATGAGCATTTCGCCAAGACTTACCAACGAACAAAAGACGCACGTTACATGATATGCTTACCTTTAAAAAATTGGCCTCCCATAAAAATAGGTGCATCCCTGGAGAAAGATAAGATCGTTTTGAATAAAATACTTCGTCGTTTATCGGAGAAATCGGAATTATTGTTACAATACTCCAGTTTCTTATCAGCATATACAAGACTTGGACACATGGAACTTCTTCAAGAAAAGGAGTTGGATGGTTTTCCACAAACTGTGTATTTGCCTCATCACCCTATCTTAAGAGAAAGTAGTTCCACTACTAAGTTGAGGGTTGTTTTCAACGCTGCCAGGTTAACTACCAATCATCCTTCCTTGATTTCTCATCTGCATATCGGTCCTAAGATTCTGAATGATTTAGTTTCAATTATTACGAATTGGAGATCACGTCGCTTTGTTTATATGGCTAACATTGAACAAATGTTTAGACAAATTCTAGTTGACCCTGAGGATTGCGACTATCACAGAATTGTCTGTATTTCTGCTGATAAAAGGCTCGTCGCTTATAGATTTTTAACCGCTACTTACGGTACTGCCTGTGCTCCTTATTTGGCTAACAAAGTGGTTAAGCAGTTAGCTTATGGTGAAGGAAATATATTTCCTTTAGGCCAACATATATTAGAAATAAATATTTACGTCGATGATGTTTTGTTTGATACAGATAGTCAGATTGAGGCTAAACAGGCGCGAGCTCAAGTCACACTCTTATTTGAAGCTGGCGGTTTCTACTTGCGAAAATGGGCCGCAAAAGAACCCGAAATATTGGAAGATTGTCCCTCGGGAGAACACGAACGTGCTATCGAATTGCCGTTAGCGGAGGATGCTCAGCTGAAGGTTTTATGCTTATTTTGGGATCCTGAGCCTGATTCATTCCTTTTAAAAGTGACTTCTTATTTAGTCGAAAATCCAACAAAACGGATTATTCTTTCATTAATAGCTAAGTTGTATGATCCTATGGGTTGGATACCTCCAGTCTTAATAGTGGCCACGACAACTGCAAATAAACTCTGAATTCGAGCTTCATGACTTTTCTGACGCTTCGCCAAAAGCTTATTCAGCTTCCGTTTACATTAAAATTCTAAGTGAAGATTTAAAGGAGGCTCATGTTTACATACTAACGGCTAAATTTAAAGTAGCTCCAGTTAAATATTTATCAATTCCTCGTTTGGAGTTGTGTGGAGCTGCGTTGCTAACTAAGACAGTAAGTTTGTCATGGAATCTGTGTCATTGGATAAAATACTTATTTACTGTCACACTGATTCTGTAACAGTTTTGGCTTGGCTAGGAAAACATCCTTCCAATTGGCCTGTGGCTGTCGTCAATAGAGTTTCCCTAATTCATGAGCTGGTACCTCGCGCGAAATGGCGATACATTTTTATTAAAGATAATTCGGCCGACTGCGCTACTCAAAGACTCACGCCCGAAAAATTGATAAAGCATTCCTCATGGTGGCAAGGCCCACCTTGGTTAACTTTGCATTCCTCAAAATGGCCTGAATATCGCCACGCAGCCCCCTCGCAATCAAATTTAGAACAGCGGCCACTAGAGAGTCATCATGTTTTAAGTGTCATCAAAAGTCCATTTAACTTGATGCTTAAATTCTCCCCTTGGCCAAGATTGCTTCGCGTAATGGCCTATTGTAAAAGGTTTATTGATGCTTTTGTGTTCAAGCACTCAAAACTTAATAAGCCTAAACCTAAATTTTCAACCATTTCTCGTAATGCGATTGAGATCCAACAAGCTGTTATATTTTGGATTAAGTTTGTCCAGTCAAATTCCTTTTTTTAGATAAAAGCTTTGAACGAAGAAGATAGGGTGGTTCCAAAGAACTCGCTATTAAAAACTTTGAATCCATTTTTGGATTCCAGCAATCTCTCACGGTTAGGTGGAAGACAACGGCATGCTCCTATCAGTTTTGATGAGAAGCATCCTATCATTTTGCCGCGTCACCACATGCGTGAGCTTATCGCCACGCATGCTCACCTTCGATCTTACATGGTGGTCAGCAATTAACTTTACATACACTCAGACGTTACTGGACTTTAGAAGCTCACTCTTTGGTTAAACGACTGATCAAAGGTTGCCTGGAGTGCACACATGGTACGAAATTTCACAGTGCTAACTGGGAATTAAAAAATTGCGTTTTGAATCTTAGACTGGATGCTAATTTGCATAATGAGTTCGGAATTCAAGGTACTTCTTGGCATTTCATACCTCCTTCCGCTTCTCATTTTGGGGGTTTATGGGAGGCTAGAGTCAAGAGTTTTAAACACCATCTGAAAAGAATTGTTGGTGCACATATTCTTACATACGAAGAGTTTTATACCCTTCTTATTCGTATAGAAGCTTGTCTCAATCCCCGTCCTATTGCCCCACTTTCAAATGATCCTGCAGACTTTTCATATCTTACACCTGGACATTTTCTGATTGGAGCCCCGTTGACCAGCATTCCAGAACCCTCATTGGAATTTACTCCGAAAAATCGTTTAAATCGATGGCAGTACAAAGAATTTCAGAGATTTACTGGAGAAGATGAGCTGTTGATTATTTACAGTTTTTACAAAAACGAAATGGTTCAACAAAGAGCTAAATCTTGTGATCGGTGGTATGAAACATCATTCGTTACCGCCTTCTAGATGATTGTTAGGTCGTATAATTAAATGCTACAAGTGAAAGGACGATTTAGTACGTTCTGTTCGCGTAAAAACTGCCAGTTTGGAATACGAATGTCCGATTACTCAGATTTGTCTGTTACCAGTCAGAGCGAAATATGAACAACTATTATTAATTAGATTTAAAAGAAATTATTCTGTAAACTATGTGGATTATGTCGGGCGGCATTTGCGTTGTTGACAAATATTCGATTAAGCACTTATTGTTTATTTTTTATTTTCATCGTGCAGTTACCACTCACGGGGCGGGCGGTATGTTTAAAGTTGTGATGTTTCGTCTTTATGAGATTTTCTGCGATTGAAAATTATTCAATTGATCGAAATCGCCCATTTCAAAGCTATTGTCAGTTTCGTTATTATTTAAAGGAATGTTTGAAGTCACGTGATTTCTCAGTTTGAGTGTGTGATGATAGTCTTGTCGCTTGAGAAAATCAGTGTGCGAGCAGCAGTGAATCGCGACAGATCGTTGTTCGATCTTTTCGGATCAGTAAAGTGATTAACTCAATAAAGACATTAAATCTTACATCTGAAAAAAAGTGTCTATATAAACGAGTGAGTGATTTGTGTGCTTCTCAAAAATGTTCTTAATCTGCTAAGTATTCTATACTTGAAATAAATCTTGAGCTATTCATTATCTCTAACGATTCTTCTGTGTCTATTCCTGATCTGGCAAAATTAAATATTTATAAACATAGACATTAAACCAATATTATTATTTTAAAACAATAACAGTTGAATCAAACCAAAAAATGCATTTGAAGCAAATTTTTAAATTTGCAACCACAGAGATAAATTTCTAACTAAAATGATGTATCTTTAACACCAAAAAATTTATTTTTAAAAAAGTAGTTTAAACTTAAATCAATTTGCGAAATGTTCAACCAAAAAGATTAATTTTTAACCAAAGAAAGATGGAATTTTCAACAAAATAATTAAATTTCCAAATAAAATTATAATAGTTGATATTACTACTAGAAAAAAAATCTTAATTTACATAAAAGTCATTCGCAATCAAACAAAAAAGAACAATTTTAAACAAAAAAATTGAATCCTTAACAATGGAGCTTTATCAAAATAGAATTCACAACCATTAAATTGCAGTTGTAGATGTTTTGAAATTTAATTTTAAAAATTCTGTGCACAAATGTGGAGGATATACGAAGACCGAGCACGCAGCGTGAGTTAACATTATTAAGGAGCGGGAAGCGCGAGATGCACTTATTATCGAGCACGAAGCTCTAGAACGAACTAAGAAAAAAGAAAAATGTTAAAAAAAATTTTGAGTTTTCAACCCAGAAAGGCAAATTTTCACCCAAAAGCTATAAATTTTTATTTTGTTTATGTTCAGTCACAAAATCAATTTTCTGTCCAAAGAGAGGAATTTTTAACCAAAAAACAATTTTCAATCAATGAAAAAAAAAACTAAATTGTTTAATATTTTGAACAAAAAAGTTTTTAAAAACTGTTTCCTCATAGTTTAAAAATCAAATAATTGGTTGAAAATTCATCTTTTTGATACCACATTAATCTTATTGGTTAAAAATAATCTTTTAAACATAGATGTCAAAATTTAAATAATTTTTTTTTTATAACGAAAAAATACTTTTTACAAAATTTAATCTAAAAACAACATAATTCCCTTCCTGATATATTCTTAAACTTGAAGTGCAGAACCTTCCTAATGTGAAATGGGATCTCCTCCGAAATAATTTTTATAACACTGTTTTTTTGTTTGTTGGAAATTAGTGTTTTTTACTGAAAATCCAACTATGCTATTTTTGGTAGAAAAATTAATATTTTTAATTGAAGTTTGATCTTTTTCTAGTTCTTCTTCTTTATTCATAATGTGTCCCCTAAGGGTTTACATGACTTCCATTCCTAACAATCTTTCCACACACACACACGCGCGCGCGCACGCACACATTTCTACTAATTGTCTTTCCCTCTTCTTTTTTTCCAATTCTTCAAAGTTTACTCCAGTCCCGTTTTTCTAAAACTTATTATCTTTGTCTTCTCTACATTTAAATTTAGTTTTTTCCCATATAAGTATTTCTCTAATCCTGGAATTAAGCCAGCCATCCTTTCTTCATACTTCATACTCCTACCCAACCAATAAAATTTTTTCTGCGAATTTTGTTGAAATTAGAACTGTCGATTTATTGGAGCGTTATCTAAAGTTTGGTCTAGTTATAAAAGGGCTGACCATTTCGAAGTTGAGATAAGTAAAATCCAAAATCGCATTTTATGCACATAAGGCCTATCCCAAGGTATTAAAAATATAACATGTTTTAGCATAACGCCTAAAACCAGACATATTCAGCCTGGGAAAATTCCCGCCAGGAACGGATTTTTTGCGCTCACCATTATTTTGGGTGGAGAGAGAGAGAGAGAGAGAGAGAGAGAGAGAGAGAGAGAGTGGTGGTAAACGCGTGCCTTATGCTCGCCTCTCCGACCCAAGCAGCACCGCAGATACGAAATATCTGACAGGGTGTTTGAGGCGACTAACTTTCCAATATAAATTTGTAATAGTGACTAGAGTTTATTTCTGTATGTTTACATTTATTTTCAATCAATGTAATTTAAAGGAGAATTGTGCAAAGCATTTATTTATTGTACATTATTCAATATTTTAATATCACAGATTTGGTTGCCTGATACTTTTTGAAAGTCTAAAAATATGTTAATATGATGGAAAATGGAGAAAGATAAGTTATACGAATGAAAAATGCAAAAATATATATTGTTTCTCATATATGTAAGTAAGAATTTGCCAAAGATCTACCGTAAACTTTTGGAGTTTTGCACTTACTCCCAATATATAAGTTAGATAGACTGACGATATACATTCTATATTACTATTCAAACATATGAACGTAGTTGGCTCAAACCCACTTTCGAATATTATACTTAATATATATAATATTTAGTAGAACATAACTGAATTTATTGATACTGAATAGGATTCATATTTTATAATTATATTTCATTTCTGTAACGTACTTTCTACCTGGCGCGTGATGTTTATAAATTGTTATACTGCAAAAAGTACCACCCAAAATTTCTGTACATTATACACACAATGTAAAAAATGGTAATACTGAAATATTGAATAATGTTCATTTGTACAACTAAGAAAAACTTTGTGCAATTCTCTTTTTAATTACATTTATTGTCAATAAATGTAAAAATACTAAAATAAAAGAATTAAAACTCTAGTCACTATTACAAATTTATATTGAAAAGTTAGTCGCTCCAAGCACCTTTTCACATATTTCGTATCTGCGGTGCTGCTTGGGTCGGAGAAGAGAGCATCAAGCACGCGTCTACCACCACTCTCGCCCTCCAGCCGAAATAGTGGTAAGCGCAAAACATCTGTTCCTGTCGGCAATTTCCCCATACTGGGCATGTCTGGCCTAAACGGTTCTGACCATTTTTTTCAAACACTGGGACTCCTGACCCTGAAAGTATGAAAGAACAGAGAGGTCCGATAGGTTAGACACTTTCACACGCATTCAGTTGATCTACATGAAGCTGGAGAGTCTTCAATGGGCTTGCGTGTGTTCTTCGCATGGATAGCTCTTTTTCTGAATTCATCCATATAATACCTTAATCCCTCTCTTATCCCCTTTTTTACCATAACTTTTTCTATCTCGCCTTGGTCTGATGAGTCAAACGCCGCCTTTAAGTCCACGAACATTGCTATTGCCCCTTGTTCCCTTTTTATCCTCTTATTTATTAGATAGTTCAGAGCATATATGATGTCCATTAGCCCTACTCCTTTTCTAAATCCTGTCTGATTCGGTGGCTCGATATTTTTTTCTTCAACTTCTATCTTCAATCTCTCCGACAACACAGTTATATATACTTTATACAGTGTTGTCATCAGCGTCACATCCCTATAATCTTTAACCTCCTCTCATTTGCTTTTATTTAATATTTGTATAACTACTCCTTTCTATAACGCTGGCCACCCTTCTCCTCTCCATACTCGATTACACATTATCCATGCCCATTCCTCTAGTTCCTTCCCTCCATATTTCCATACTTCATTTGGAATCTCATCTATACCAGTTGCCTTTCCACCCTTCATTATTCCTAAAACATTAACTATTTCTTTCCTTGTTATGTTCTCTTCCTCACCTCTTTTTCTACCATATTTTCCTCCCTTTCTAACTTTTCTCTCTACTCCTAGCAAATTCAAAAAATATTTCTTCCATTCTACCATTTCGATATCTTGGTTTACTCTTTTTCTTTCTCTATTTACTTCTATTCCTCCATTTGCTAACTTAATTTTTGTTAAACTAAACTGTTTTTTTCCTTCCCTCGACCAATCCACTTTCCCTAGACTTTTTATATATGCTCCCCTTTTATTTATATTTCTATTGCTTTTTTATCCCTCTAATGTCACTATTAAGGGAAAGTGATATGAATCAATATCATCACCTACCTACGACCTTCTCTCTTACCTCATCATCCACGATCACATTATCAATTACCGTTCCCGTTTCAACTCCTGAGCGTGTCTATTCTCCTTTCTCATCTCCCTCTATGTTTCTGTTTAAGATAAATCATCCCAACTCTTCCAAGCTCTTCAACAACGTTTTTGCCTCCCCATTTAGTATCTTATCTTTGGATTTTCTTCCTCTCGCGTTTCCCCATTCCCTTCCTCCTCTGTCTCCTGTTCTCGCATTGAAATCCCGACCTATTATCAGCCTAATCTTCTGTGCTTTCTTCTGCTTATCACTGTTTACATAAGCCCCCACAACCTTCCAATTCTCTCCTCCAATCTTTACCTCTTCTACCATTAATCCTTCTTTTTGTTCTTTCCTCTCTTTCGTATCGTTCCATGTCATACATGCATTCCTTACTCCCATCACCATTCCTCCTACTGCTCTGCCCTTTGTATTTTTCTTCTTTGCATTTTGCACTTGCCATTTGGAACCTCTTGGTAACCTTCCCCTTATTCTTTCCCATCCCTTTTCATCTAGCCACGTCTCCATCATTATGACTGCATCCCATTGTGTCAAATTTCCCATAAACTCTTTATCCTTTCTCTCCAATACTGCTATATTCCAGTAAGATATCTTCCATTCTTCCCTACTTTCGTTTCTCGTATCTTTTTCCTTCTTACTACTTCTTATTTCCCTATCTTCCGTTCCATCCTCTCCTAGTTTCCCTGTACCTCATTTCTTACTATCTGTTCGCTTTCTTCATTCCAATCCCACCATACTCGTCTATCTGTATTCTCCCATACTTAAACCATGTTCTTCTTCCCTTTTTTCCTCTTCTCCTATTTTCCTCAACTTATACTGTATCCTCCTTTCTACCCATGTCAAATCATCCTCTATTTTCGCCGAGCTTCCATATAACATCCTCTTCTTTGTCATTACTTCCCTCTTATGTTCCCATTTCTTAGTCTCACCAGTGCCATTCTCTTCCCTATTCGCTCTTCCCTTTGTACACTTCTCACCTTCTCTATCCCTATCTTCGTATTAATCCTTTTTAGTACTTCTTCCACTCCTTCTTTCAGCTCCTTCCCTCTAATCTTATATCCTTTATCACTATGTTTCTTTTTCTTTCTTCCGTTTCTTTCTTTTTTATTCTTTGTTCTATTTTTCTGAATCTTTTTTTCTCCGTATTCCCACTCTCGCCCCCACAAAAATCACGGTTCGAGCTTTCTAATTTCTTTATCCTACCTTGCACCTTCTATACCTTTTTATTATTATCTTCCGGCTTCTCTAGTTCTTGTTTCAATTACTGCATCCTCTTTTCTAACTGTTCCCTGACTTCTTCCCATTTCTTTATTTCTTTTTCAAGTTCAGCCATTTCTTGCCTAATTTCCCTCTTCAATTCCTCTCCCCTTTTCTCCTGCTTTTCTTCATAAATCCCCATTACTTCTATCATCACTTCGCGAATTTCCTTTAGTCCTTCCTCTTCCATCGGAACTTCAATTTTATCTCCACTTACTTCAGCCCATCACTATTATCATCCTTCTCTACCAAATTCTGCTTTTCCGGCAGCGATCTAAGCCTTTTTTTTATATTTCAAGCTCGCAACGATATCTTCCTTCTCCCTTGCCTTCCTTTCTTTGATCTCCTCTTTCCGTGTACTAAATATGTCCTGCTATAAATATGTTTTTTTCCGCGATGATGCTCACTCCGCTAGCCATTAATCCAATTCAAACACTCCCGCCTTCTATCCTTCCCTGCCTCTATCTATCGTCGCGGTTTGGTACCTATCTCACCTTTCTCCGTCGCTACCCAACCCTACTACTAAAAACCCGATCAACCCAGTCCTCCCATCCTGTCACAAATCTCCAAACAACCTAACCTTAACTTCCATATAAAACTGTCTCAATCCTCAAAAATATCTATCTCTCCTTTTCAATCTCACAATCCCTCAATTAATCTCTCACATTCCCACACTTCCATAATCCACTCACCAAAAATTTCACCACAAATAGTGGAAAAACTCAGCATCAACAATTCCCACTACTTTACACTTTCATGCCGGAATTCAGATTTTTTTTAATTACACTATTTATGCTTAAAAATTATTAATATTTTTTTTACAAAAAACTGAACTATGCCAGCCATTTTGAATAAGAATTCAACTATTTTCTTAAAATTCCTATTTTTTGTTTAAAAATTGATTTCTATAATGGTAAAATCTACTTATATTATGTTTTTTGGAAAAATTATATTATAATAAATTCGTCATTTTTTGTAGGAAAATAATATTCTTGGTTGAAAATTAATCGCTTTCATTCAGGATTCAATTATTTTGTTTAAGAATTCTTGTTTGTTGGTCTAAAAACTAATTTGTTTGAGAGGAAATTCGATTATACCACTTTTGATAGAAAAGTAATATTTTTTTAAGAAAATGAAATTTTGTTGTTGAAAATTCAATTTTTTGTTCGATATTCCTTTTTTTTGTTTGCTAAAAATTTAATTCTTCAACTGAAAATTTAGATATCCCACTTTTAATTGAAAATTGAATTTTTTTTTTAAATTCATATTTTTGGGTAAAAATTTAAATATGTGTTTGAAAGATCGTCTTTTTTTTATAGAATATTAATCTTCTTGGTTGAAAATGTATCTGTTTGGTTGAAAATTTAACTATTTATTATCAAATTTATCTATTGTAGCCAAATTTCAACTAATTTGTTAAAAATTAAATTTTTTGTTGTTGAATATTAATTCTTTTAACTAAAAAATAAACTATCCTATTTTTGGTTGTATATCCGTATTTTTAATTTAAAAATTATCTTTTTTTCAACTCCACTATTTGTTTGAAAATTCGTCTTTTAAGTTTTAAAATTAAACTTTTTGGTTGAAAACTGATCTTTTTGATTGAGCGTTCAACTATTTTGCTGAAAAAAATTAATAAAAATTTGACTGTACAATTTTAGGACGAAAATTTATATTTTTAATTGGAAATTAATTTTTTTCGTTGAACATTCGTCTTTTTCTTAGAAAATTAATTTTCTTTATTAAAATCTTAGTTTTTTATTGAGGAATCAACTATTTTCTTGATTTTTTTTCTGTTTGTTAAAAAAATTTTTGTTAAGGGAAATTTTAATTATATCATTGTCTGTTTTGTATTATTTATAACATAGATTTACTATAAAAAATGTCATCGATGAGGGATTCTGCAAAATAAAGAGTATAACCTGCCTGATTTTAAGTGGATTATATCTTATTTCAAATATTTTTAATAATATTGTTCTTTGATTGAAAAATAATTTATTTGGAGATTCTATGATTTAAAAAAATGGTCTTTTTTGTTAAAGGTTCTACTATTAGATGTCAAATTCATTTGTTGCGGTTAAAATTTAAAATAATCTGTAGAAAATCTCCTTTTTTCAAAACTTGGTCTCTTTTGTTAAAAATTGAATTATTTGTTTGAAAATTCATGTATTTCGTTGAAAAGTTGTTTTTATTGTCAGAGACATAAGACTTCTTCATTGAAAATTAATCTTTTTGATTGGGAATTAAACTATTTTGTTGAAAGTTCCTTTTTCGTTGGTTAACACCTAATTTCTCACCACCAGCTGACAATAAACGTGCCAGTACACCCCTATAGTATGTAATTGTTTGCTGGAGGTTTTTAAAATTGTGTTGTTCTTTTTAATACAGATTGAGTATTTGGCAAAATTGTCGGAAGATATAAAGTCCCAATACATCCATAAAACTGAAAAAATCGAAAATTGTGTTCTGTATGCTATGAAAGATAAAAATCTGAGTGAAAATGGTAGTGAAGTGCCGTTGATCACTATGGTGAATTAACTGTCATAATTAATTCAATCTAACATTTCTTAATACATACACGATTTAAATGCATATAAAACATTAGGAGCTTTTACATTTTATGCAAAAAAATGCGATCCTGCAACGTTTTGATGATATCGCCTGATATTATAAGAATGATCTAACTCTGCGACCAGAAGTTTGCTCGTGTATTCTAAAATTTATTCCTAACTTCAAAATATCAAAGCATCAGCAATGTAATTTGATAACAAAAATGATAACAAATTTCGGGTTTTCACGTTTACCGAAATTTGAAAAATACTCCCTCTGTGAAGAAAACAACGTTAAAAATCTACATAAGCACGAACATGCACTGTTTGGACAGTCTTCACTATTTTATAGCTTGCCCAGCTTGCGTATTATCGAATCCACTTCGAATTTCGAATCGATTATTACTCCTAACAGTGGTCCAAAAATACTTGCGCATGCATCAACTGAACGGCGTTTATTGGCTCTAGTTTGCGTACGCATTTATAATTCAGGCAGCGACGCGCACCGTAGCTAATCAACGTCACTAAAATCCAACCAAGCGCAGATCAAAGCAGCTCCGTTGGGATTATTGACTTCACGAAAACACGTATAACATTCCATTACTGTCTAACACACTGATGCCTCGTCTCACACACGTGTAACTATCAAAGAAGGAACAATCGTGACTATTTTCCATTGCTGCCTAACCCACTGGCGCCTCTTGTTACACGCATATAGCAATCAAAATCGAATATCGTGACAATTTAACTCGACAATATCGTTTAGAGATTTTATATCAAGGATAATCCGCTTATTGTAATATGGAATACTCATATTTTAGACTTTATTTCGGATCACGGCATCCCTACCGGAAATCTAGGCGATTTCTACATATTTTCTAGATTCAGCTCGTCTAGTGAACGTCTATGGCAATTTTATGGTGGTCGCCTAGCCTAGGGTTCATCTAGAGTTCATCGAGAGTTTATCTAGCTGTGTCTAGCATATTTTTCCTGCAGCCAGGTAACGCACGGCCTTCTTTAGGGTTCATCAAGTGTTCATCTAGCCGGGTCTAGTAAGTTTTAACTGCAGGCAGGTATCTCACTATCGATCAACAGATTTATTACTCTCTATTGTATACTAACGCACGACCTGATGCGGGTTTTTATTTTCAGCATTAAGGGAGCTCCCCTGACCATTTTTATATTTTAGTCGAGTTCCATTGGTTTGATAATGATCAAATATCGCCAAAGCACTATATACAAAATTATGAGGCTCTATTTTTTTTACGTTTTTGCAAGTACGCAATATGATTTTTTCATTTTTACGCGACATTGAACATTAAATTTTAAATAGATCCGAGAATATTTATGTCCTACGTCCTAACCAGGTAAAATTTACGTTTCATTTATTTTATGCCGTCCCGATGTTGGGGAATTCCCAACATCTGAGAACTGAAAATACGAAGGAAAGAGTCCTAACAAAAGGAAGAAGGTCGCTTATTATTAATTTAGTTATTAGGAAGAGATTGAATGCGTATATTGTAAGTATATGTATTTATAGAAATTTAGTACAATTAAGTTTTTCTTAAGAAAATTAAGTTTTTCAGTCAAACTATTTATGAATCATGGGAAATATACTTACATAATTCTTTTTTATTATGCAAATAATAACAAATAAATATACGACAGCATAAAAAAAGGTTTAAAGGTTCAAAAATATAATTATTACATTTTTTTCATCATTAAAAAAAAATTTTGTGCCTTTTTAAAGTAAAATATTTCAGGAAAGGGAATTCTATAACATTTTTAAAAATTTTATTAAGAATGTATTTAATGTTATAAAAGAATAATCAACAAATTGACAAATAAACATTTTAAAAATATAATAATTGTGAATGCAAGTAGGAAGCAAACAAATATTTTTCATCCAACCACCTGGAGAATCACTTTAAACCTGCAGGTTCTTGCACTCCACTTTTCTTTACAGAATTCTTTTTTCTTCTGATTTTGATGTATTTTATATTCCAAAGAAAAATAAAGTATCGAGCACTTTTTAAATAGGTAATATTCAAACTAGGTATCCATTTTTTTTTCTTTTGAATCAATCAAATCTGTGCGTTTACAGAGGGTTTTTATCAGCTTCAGACAGTTTCTAAGCAGATTAAATCTCTAATGAAAAAAAGTATTGCTATTTTAGAAACTCTATTCCACATTTAAAACTGCGTAAAAAAGTATAATAGAATTGCGATAAACTGAAAACTGTGCGTATTATGAACGTTTTCCTATAGCAGAAAATTATTTTTTTTGTCATTAATGTTATTAAAGCATTTTTGTAATTGACTTTCCTTTATAGTTTATTACTTTTGGATCGTTTTAAATATTTTAAGAAAATAAGTATTGAGTCCTTTGTTAAATAAGTGGAACTTAATTCGTTGTTTCACATATTTTAAATCATTGCTTAAGAAGTGTCATTTCGCACTAAAAACTTGGAGATTATTATATAAAAGAGTTGGATAAATTGATAACTGCCCCAAATCTTTCTAAACAAAAAATGGTCTATTAAATTCTCTAAGAAATGTTTAATGTGCCTTAGAACTACTCAATTATCATCAGAAATATGTTTAAAGAAACAGCGAGTTCAACACCTTTTAATATGAAGATGGTTCGGGCTCACCATACGACTTGGTACGATGCTGCCTTGCAATACTAGGGCTAGATTTTGTCACCGAGATCCAAGTGCTTCGATAGCAAAGTCGATAGAGCGCGCGGTTAGGACACACATCGTGTTTTGAATTTTCATAAACCTGCGCTCAGAATGTAGATTGCTTGTCTAATAGACTCTTCTTAAGCACAAACTACGTTAGGTTGAGGCACTACTCTATTGTTCCGATACTACATATTCTTAGATTAAGAAAATATATTTTTGTAGTGTGTCAGAAACGATTTCTTGGAAGTAAACTATGTTCTGCATTTGAATACATCTCTATATAAAGTATTACAATAAAGTTTCAGAGTATGACGCCGAATTCACCAAATCAAAAGTATTAAAGTAAGAAAGAATATTTATTGGCACATTATTTTGTATGCGTTCCTAGATTCACACTATGTGATGCCTAGATGCGCAGTAGACGCTTCCTAGATGCCCACTAGACGCTTCCTAGATTCCTACTAGACGCTTTCTAAATGCCCACTGAACGCTTCCTAGCCTCTTGCCTCTCACGTTCCGGTTGGTTGTTTAACGTGAGTCCCCTTGCCTCTCACCATTGCTACTAGTGTCACAATCAGCCACGGAGTAACTGTTCGAAGTGCTCTTCCTTGGCTTAAAGACAAACGTAGGCGTCTTTCAAACCCATCCACAATATTCAACAAAGTTTATCGAGAGATGGCTACGCAAGCTGCCCGAATCCTTTCCATCAGATGTTCTCATGCTCAAAAAGTTAAAAACTCTGAGTAAGTGTGTTTGTCAACGTTTGCGTAAAAAAGTAGGGTCTCATTAAATAGCCATTTACTTTTCCGCACCACACCATAACACTCCATCGATTTTGACGATCCATCGGCTTGTACCAGTGCGGATTATCGTCCGAAAAATAATGACAGTTATGTCTATTGAGCTGCCCATCACTGTAGAATTTACTTTCATATGAGAAAAATACATATCGAAAGAAACTGGCATCATTATGTACCATTTACAAAGCCCATTGACAAAAGATAATATGCGCAAAAATATGATGGGGCCTTAAGGCTTGCATTAGAGTAATGTGGTAAGCCTGATAGATCAGAGAATTAAAAATTCTTGATACTGTACATTATGGTATACCTATTTCTCTTTTAATTTCTCGAGTACTGATTTGTGGATCAACACCAACAGCTGCTAGAACAGCTACAGCTCGTGCATGATTTTCGGTGTACTCATTATTTCGGCTTTCATGAACAAGAATCCCATTGCGAGCTCTTTCAGTCAAAGTACTTATTGATAAATTAGTAGGATGTCTAATACCTGGAAACAGTTTGGCGTAAAGCGTTGATTCAGCGGACTAGCTAACGTGACATTCCCCTAAAATTAGTATCATATCAACGATTTCAGTAGATAAGTAATCAGCCATATTGCCAGCTTTATTTGGAAACTATCAAAATATCACAAAAATTGACAATACCTAACTTTTTTCAATTTTCAATGATTCAAATTACCACTCTGACGAAAAACAAATGCCTGCCACTAAACTGCGATCGGTCAGGCCGTATAAAAAACTTTTTAAGCTGAATTATTTGAACTTTGGTTGTTTTAGTTATGTAACGACCAAAGTTAAAATAATTCAGCTCAAAAGGATTTATGTACGTCCTAACTGATCGCAATGTAGTGGCAGTCATTTGTTTTTCGTTAAAGTGGTTGACTAAATTCACACTTCATCGCAAGGAATTTGTAATCTGATGTTGATGCTTCTTTCCGGCTTCCTTACCATTTGGTGTTAAGCTTTTTTATTGATTGAAATAATAATCTTGTTCGGCGCTTCATGCAGGAACAAATTTATTATTTCAAAATTCTAAATGCTGCCGATTTCATATTCGCAATTTGCATCATTGAAGGTTATAAGAAAAATTAAGTATTGTCAATTTTTGTGATATCTTAAGTTTCCAAAGAAATTTCGCAATATGACTGATTACTTACCTACTGCAATCGTTGGTATTATATTAATTTCAGGGGAATATCACGTTAATTATGCCGCTGCATCAAGACTTTACGCTAAACGGTTTCAAGACAGAAGCCATCCTACTAATTTAACAATCAGTACTTTGACTGAAAGAACTCGCAATGGGATTCTCGTTCGGGAACGCCGACATCATGAGTACATTGAAAATGATGCACGAGCTATAACTGTTCTAGCAGTTGTTCATCTTGATCCACAAATCAGTACTCGAAAAATTAAAAGAGAGATAGGTATACCACAAAGTACAGTTTCAAGAAATTTTAATTCTCTGAACTATCATGTTTACCACATTACTCTAACGCAAGCCTTAAGGCCCTATCATATTTTAGCGCGTATTAATTTTTGTCAATGGGCTTTGAAAATGGTACAGAATGATCCGAGTTTCTTTCAATGTGTACTTTCCTCAGATGAAAGTAAATTCTACAGCGACGGGCAGCTCAGAGACATAACTGTCATTAGTGGTCGGATGAAAATCCGCACTCGTACAGACTGATGGATCAGCAAAATCGATGGAGTGTTATGGTGTAGTGCGAAATAGAAAATAGCCATTTAATTGGACTCTACTTTTTTGACGGAAATGTTGACAGGCACACTTACTAGGAGTTGTTAAGAAACCATTTACCTGGACTATTGGAGAACGTTCACTTAGTAACAAGATAAAGAATGTGGCCTTAAGAAAATGGTGCTCTGCCACATTTTATACTCATCGTACGTGATTTTTTGAACTTAAATTTTAATGAGAGATGGACTGGACGAAGAGGTCCATTCGAATGGCCCCCCTGCTCACAAGATCTAACATCGTCTGATTTCTTTTTATGGGGTTATATTAAAAATGTAGTTTTTGCTCAGCGACCCGCAACAACAGAAGATCTGATGGAAAGGATTCGAGCAGCTTGCGCAGCCATCTCTCGAGAGACTTTGCTGAAAACTGTGGACGGTTTTGAAAGACGTCTACGTTTGTGTCTTCAAGCCAATTCAGAACACTTCGAACAGTTACTCCGTGGCTGATTGTAACACTGGTTGCAATGGTGAGATGCAAGGGACTCACGTTAACCAACCACCCGGAACGTGAGAGGCAAAAGGAACTCACGACAAGAAAGCACCCCAAAGGAGACAGAACGTACTACGTCCGTTGTTTCTGGTAACGCTAGAAGTCAGGACAAACTTTCTTTTTTGTTTTGGTAACTAATCACAGAGAAGTGACATTGTCAAGATTGTCACTTTTGCAACTACATAGTCACAGTCTTTACATCTTATCCGAAAAGATCATTACTGTCTGGGTGTGTTTGGGTGGGTGTTGTGATTAAAACCCACAACCTTAAGTATACAAAAAAAATTCATCCGGGCACAGAGTTCAATCTAAGAAAAATGGTCTTGACCTTCAAGTGACCTTGAAAATTGACCTCAAGGTCAGAATCGGTGGTACTGTCAAATGTCCCCCTCAGTCCTGGTCAACCTTTGTCAAAACCACTTCTTCGTAGATGAAGTATTTTAGAAGATGTTTGGGATTATAGATTAAAATGGGTCACCGTATATATTGTGTGTGTGTGTGTGTGTGAAAACTGTATGATATTTTAATCCTAAATCTCAAAAGAAATGAAAAAGACTTATCTGTTCTTTTATTGAATTATATTCGAGAAAAATATACAATTGAAGATATGAAAATAGTTTAGGAAAAAATATTGCGTTGTTTCATTCCTACTTTGAGAAAGATTTGGAGGACTTGCTTTCACAACAGACACTTTTGAAAGTATATACAATAAATGGCTGCTAAGTGAATTAACAGTCACATTAACTGTATCAAAGGTTGGAAGAAGTTCTCGAGAAGAAAGCTTCAAGCACCTCAGAAAACTTGCTCTGATTTTCAAATTCAAATGGCATTTCTTAGTAATCTACGAGCTGTTGGAAAAGTCCAATTGGCATCAAAATAAGTCAACTTTTAGAATACATAGAAGAAGATGCGATTTAATCAAATACAATCAGATTCACCGATAAGGAAGCTCTTGCACTTCTTGACTCCGCCAAACTATCGAAACATGAATATCAGATTATTCGATTGGAAGCAAAGGCTAAAAATGCAGAAGCGAAACAAAATGTTGCTCCTCCTGCTTCTGCAATAATTGTTTCCGATAAGAGTGTTACAGATTCCGAGTATTGAACCCTTCATAATTGACGAACATGTCAAATCAATGACACTTTTCTTGAAGTACGGTTGTGATGGGGCATCAGACCAAAGTACATACAAGAAAAAAGCTTTCAGATGGTATGCGATCCGATGAAAGAATTTTCATGGTTTCGATGGTACCAAAAGACTTGAGCCAAAATTCAAAGATCTTTTGAAGAATCTTCACCTTGGATCTACAAAATTGTGCATACCAATATCTTTTCAATACGCTAAAGAAACACCGGAACTTACCAGGTTTTCAGATGGATCGCATAAGAGACGAAATAAATAGACTTTTGTAAGAAAAAAATTCATATGACAAGTTTAGATGTCAGGTGCGCCATGAAATGATATTAACTATGTTGGATGGAAAAGGACCCCAGAATATTAATAAAACACCAAGTGCTACAACTTGCCATTTGTGAAAAGCAAATCCTTCTGAAATAAACGATTTAAATAATGTGATGCCGAAACATGTCATCGAACTGTAATGAAAGCTGCAAAGAAGAGGATCCAGAAAGGTTTCCGATGAGAAATCGGTTTGATAATAGGCGTACCTAAGCACGGTGGATGAACTTCCAACACTGTAAATACAGCTCGATGATTTTTCTGGGATCCTAAACTAACATCGAAGATCACAGGCGTTAAAGCTCACTAATCCAAAGACTAGCATTATTTCGTAACTTCTTTCTGGTGGTCGCAAAATCAATGTTGCAAAATGTGCATTGTACGCTATCCTAACAGCAGAAATCTATGTCGAGCTCTACAATTGGTTTTATATGCCATCATCTATACATAAGATTCTCTTACACGGTGCAAAGATCATCCAATGGTTTATAATTCCTATTGATTTGTTATCAGAAGAAGCCCAAGAGGTACATAATAAGGATTTAAAACGATTTCGTGAGTTTTCTACCCGAAAATGCAGCCGACTAGCAACGAACATGGATCTGATTCGCAAATTATTGACGTCCTCTGACGCTTACTCGGCATATCTAAGGAAAGCCTGAAAGCATTCTGATAGTATTCTAGATCCTGAGCTCTCGAGCTCCTTACCTCAGATTAAAGACATAGGAATTAAAAATTGATCGCGACTAATCAATAGAATCTTATGAGATTGACAAAAGATTACGGTACACAGCAAGTGTATGCTTGTTGTACAAATTTCCATCTTTAACAATTCCTAACAATACTACATTACGAAAATTGAAACATCCACACTAGGTTTTGTTTATATAATTTGTTTACAAAATTAATAAAAAATATCGGATAATTTTGTATCACTAAACATCACTAGCGACATAATCCATCGTATTTGATCAGTTTATTTGTTTATAACAATTAACTTCACAATGTTTTTTTTTGCTGTTAACTACTCCCGTGCTTCAAAATTTAATGTCTTTCCAACCTCCTTCTGAGCACTTCGGCATACATTTTATATTCAACCGTTACGAGTGTGATACCACTATATTCCTCCACCATTTTCCTCTCTCCTTTCTTAATCAACGGTACAACCAGCCCTGTCTTCCATTCCTCCGGTCAGCCTTCTTCTTTCCATAAATTCTTGTAAATTCTCCACATCACTTCTTTTAACCCTAATCCCCCACACTCCAATGCTTTATTTTCCAAGCCGTCTTCCTCTGTTGCCTTGTTTTATTTCAACCTTGCAAACGCCTCATTTACCTTTTCCTTACAATCGCATACTACCCGTCGTGCTGCTTCCACCTGAGCAGTGACTCACACAAGTGCGTCGCAATCTAGACCAGCTCGCAACACCCTTGAACAAGTGCTGCCACAAACCGCAGCAGAACGTTCGGTTACACGAGATTGGTTGGCTTTAGGGTGTTGCACCAGAAACTACGTGTGCAGTATGCTGAGAACGGCTCACCTGCGAGCCATCCGTGTACGCACACAGAGCACCAACCAATCGCGTTTGGTCTGTCGCGCTACTCTGGTGCGGGCTGGCGCTGTGTGTGCACGGACAGCTCGTGCGTGAACCGTTTCCAGTCAATCCCGTATCAATCACTCCTTCTCTAAATTCTTTAAACTTTTCGTACCCGCAACTGCCCGCTTGCAATATCATTTCTCCCTTCCCTTCCCTTTTTTCTCAACTGTGCTTTGGGCATGCACGTCTCATTGTTTCGATCAACGGAAAGTACTATGAACCTATCACTTTGCCCACTTCCATTCTAAACATCAGCTTCCTTATTATTTCTTCTGCTAGAATATAATATATTACGGTGTCCCTTATACTCGCCTACGTAAATGCCTCTTCTTCACCCCCTCTCCAATCTGGTATTGCCGTTGCAAATGAAACACCCCGCCCCTCCGAACAAGTCCAGTAGCCTCCTACCCTCCCCATCCGTTTCCTTGTATTTCGAGTAACTTATGAACACTTCCTTTTAATTATCCCATACTTCTCCCCCTTGTTCTCCGGTCAATGCATTCAGGCCCTCCCCCCATTAGCACCAAACTCTCCTTCTTTTCCTCTGTCCATTTCAGTACCATTTTCCATCCTTCCTCTTCTCCTATTCTTCAGTACACGCATACTAAATCCAAAATAACTTTCTCTAATTTTATTCTTCTAACCATTAACCCATCCTTTTCTTCTATTCACTCTCCCTTTTCCTCCTCTACCACCAGTTCCTTTCTAACCACTAAAATCATGCCACTCATTACTCTCCCTTTTACGTACTCCTTTGTAACAGCTTGCATCACTTGCGGTAATATTCTTTGCATGACTTTCCACTGCTTCGCATCCACACACAGCTCACTCATCATTATCACACACCACTTCTGTAATGCTCCCCAGAATATTTTGTCCTTGTTTTTTAACTCTGACGTGTTTAAGAACGCTATTTTGAAGTCCTTTTTTTACATTCCTCTCTCTGCTCTTTCACTTCATCGTCGAAACACATACCTCTCCGTTTACCCATATCCTATATCTCAAAATCCTTATCCTACTACCTTTGCTCCGCATTGTCCATGCCTTTCACTAGATTATCCACTTTTTTCTTTTTTCCAACCACGTTACATCTTCTTTGATTTCTCCCGTTCTACAATTTCAGTAAAAATATGCATTCTTTCCCCTATTTTTTCCTTCTAGTCTCCTTATCTCTTTCACTCTGATTTGCACGCCGATGTGTCTCATCAGCTTCCTAATCTCTTCCTCTTCCTCTCGATCTTCACTGTCCACTTTCAAACCCTTTACTATTAGCTGTTTTTTCTTTTGCGCTCCTTTTTGCCCTTCCATTCTTCTTTCAACCTCAATCAATCCCAAGTTCTAGTTTGCTCATACTCTCTTCTAGCAGTTTCATGTCCCTTTTCCTATCCTCCCTATTCTCTCTCTCTATCCGCCAATTCCCTATGCTTTTCAAATTGTCCCATACCTTCTCTTTCTCCTTTTTATAATTCATCCCAATCTTTATATTCCTGTCATACTTTTCTTTCCTCGTTTTTACATCTTCCCCTTACCTCTTCATATACCTTTATAAGAACTACTAATTTACCATTATTATCATTTTCTTTACAAAGGCAAATACCACAGAATTTAATTTTAAGCAAGGGCATACCAGATTTATGGATGGTCTATTTTCCCCACAAGAATAGACGTACTTTTCAAGAACGTCCATTGATGTTTCGCCTTCAAAATAATTTGAACGCAGCGTAACATTAGTCTCAAGCCAGCCACAAGCTGCAGATTCTAGCGATTGCATTTTGACATTAGCAGCTTGAGTCGATTCATTTAACTGCCACAAGTTTGAAGAAAGTGTTGGATCAGCAACGGTCGTGAGGGAGAAAGTTTATCAATGGGAGAATTTTTTCCCTTTCTAGATTGTGTCGCAGGGAATTTACATTTTTTCAAATAGCTTTGGACTTTTTTTAGGGCACATATATATCAGCCGAAAATGTACTTACAAGTTCTGATGCTTCTTCAATAGGTAAAATAGGAAAATTCGAGTGCCATCTTTTTACGAAATTCGGAAAGGAGGATGTCGTGTCAGAGCCAGTTAGTACATGCATGGCCATAAGAACCGATTGATCAGAAATAAGGAAAATGCATTTCTCCATCTAGATACTTCTTTTCTAAAAGCCGAAATGAAGAAAGCAGAGGTTGAAAAATACCGCCAAGAGCTAGTTGACAAGAAAGTGTACGCGACGGTGTAATGACCGCTGCACCTTCTGATTAGGCAGATGGCTGCAGCGGAGGCCTACAGACTTTCACTAAAAGGGAGTCATAGTAGTATCGACGACATTAACCTGCATGATTCATTAAAGAACGTGCTAACAAGTGATGAAATCCTATGCATGCACTCTGAGTACATACTGAAAGAATACTTATTCATGAAGCCATTCAAAGTAGTATTTCTAAAAGGAGAAGGTTGGCATGAGTAAAAGAGATCAAATGTATTCACTACGGGAGGGCTCGTTTGGTATACAAACAATTTCAGAGATCCTCTAGGATCTGCAGCTGGAATATTTGGGATGAAACCTAGTGCTGAAATAACAATCGCACTGGAAAAACTCACTACAGTATTCCAAGCTGAAATCTTAGATAACAAGGCCTGTCTTGAGGAGATTCATAAGCGGAGTTACATCCATCACCACGTTTACATATGCTCTGAAAGTTAGGCTGCGTTGAAGCCCCACCAATTAGAGGAATTTACAGCCATACTTGTCTGGAGCTGCCTCCGAAAACTTCTCGAAGTGTCTGGTAAAAACTGGGTCAAGTTAATCTGGGTTCCCGGAGATGAGAACATTGAGGGCAACGAAAGAGCAGATATGCTTGCAAAAAAAGGGACTACGAAGATCCTCAATGGCCCTGAACCATACTGCGGATTCTCGTATGCTTCGGTTAGGCACGCCATTTGTGAGGGATCTCGCAAATTAAAGGAAGGGTGAGGAGGTGGAACGTCGAGAACTGGATGAAGTCAATGAACAAACCATATAAACATAAACGAGGTTTATTTAAACTCACAACAGGTGACTGGGAAATGACGATAGCCCGAACCGGGGGGCAAAGCCAAGGGCGGGCGAGCGTTGTTAATCGAACCCGGGCAGCGAAGCCAAGGTTCCGGAGCCGTCGGGAATGTTCCTCGAAGATGATGCTTTGGCGACGGGGCTGATTGCTGGGGATTTTTCCGGGCGGTGGCGTTGCGTTGTGGTTGATACCAAAAGACAGACTGCCTTCGGGGCAAGTTCACGCTTATAAGAACTGGGGGTGTCGTGCCCCACTCCTAATCATGGGCCCGAAGGACGGTACGATAGGGGGGTGCTTGTAAGTTTGTTACAACCCCCCCCCCCCCCGTCTGTTTTGGACGCTTATTTTTTCAGTAATTCTTTAGTTTTCTCGATTTCGTCGTTGAGTGTTAGACAAGATTCTTCCTCTGCCAGGTCCAGCTGAATATACTCATCATCTTCTTCATCATTTTTTTCTATCCTCCATTTTTTGTGCTGTTTGTTTTTCTCTGAGTTTTGTCCATACTTCCTTTTCAAGAGTAAATTTTAGAATTTTCTTAAACTTTTGATTTCCCTCTATCCAGCCTCCTTTTATATATTTGGCCCTTGTCGAATCAAGAACAGTATGGTAGTTTTTTGTCCTGTTCGACATCTGCTCACAGTACGTATTGTGAATAATGTACAGTTCCACTGGAACCATCCTCTCGCAATGCCTGCACTGCCACATCTTTACTTCTTCCATCATCTTCTTATAAGCTGAAACATAATTTAGCACATCCTACTCTTTACACAAAAATAAAAACAAAAAACGAAACTTTTGTTCTTTTCTACATATCTTTTTCTTATTTCATTTCGAAAACATGTAAAATCTAGAGTTTTTATTTGAAATTTATTTTTTCCAAATTGCTTATCTCAATTTATTTTAAAAAATTTTCTGTGTTATCCATTCCTATGAGAATCCTTTTATGATTCTGCTTTTCCGTGATTCTTCTTTCCTGAAAATTAACTTACTCTAAAATCGACTTTTATTTTTAAGTAAAAATCAAACTTGGCCTCTTATAGCCGTCTTTATTTTTATTTGAAACTCATAAATTTTCTTTGTTAAATTCGTTTCTTTTAATAAAATTTAAATTGAATTATTAAATTAAATTTAAAAAAATGTCTATATCTGTCGTGTATGAAAAGAGAAAAATTATCCTTTCCGTTGTTTATAAAGGGTCAAAAATAATCTGTCTATGGTGCTTGTGGAAAAAGGTACTAAAAATACTTTATTTCGAATCAAACATCAGTCTCCCAATCTGTGGAAGACTCTCCTTTTTCTTCTATTATTATTTTCATTTTTTCTATGTTTGTTTTTCTTTGGGTTTTTCTTGCTTCTTTCCTCTTCTTCGCTTTCTCCTGTAGCTCTGCCCTTCTTTTTAATCTTTCTTCCTCCAACTCCTCTTCCTTTCTTTTCCTGGTTGCTTCCTGGATATACTTTTCTAGTCTTATCTTTAATAATCTTTTCATTTCCTCTGTCTCTCTAGTTTCCTTCTCTTTTTCTTGCTGTTTTTTAATCTTCTCGAAAACTTCTAATTTTGTCTCTTCTTCTAATTTTGTTCTCTTCATTTCCTCCTCTTCCTTCCGTTGTTGCTCGTTTAGCCCCATCCTAATTTCATCGATCGTTGGAAGACCATAAAAAATTATTTTTTCTTCAGCTAATTTTTGGATCCTGGGATCTCCTTTTCTAGA
The DNA here is from genome assembly GCF_010883055.1 of Belonocnema kinseyi. Classification (NCBI taxonomy): domain Eukaryota; kingdom Metazoa; phylum Arthropoda; class Insecta; order Hymenoptera; family Cynipidae; genus Belonocnema; species Belonocnema kinseyi. The sequence continues at coordinate 135,528,390 of NC_046660.1, forward strand.
TCCGTAATCGTCGTACATGTTAATCTTTTGTACCCACAATTTTCTGTCTCGGATTCTTTTTACTTCCTTCAACATCTCCCTATCTATTTCTGCTCTTTTCCTCCTATCTATCTCCCTCATTCTCTCTGTTCTTTCCTCTATGGTCTCGGTTGATGGTGGTTGAAGAAGATCAACCTACTTTTTACATGAGTAGGTCAATAATTCTTCCCCCACCAACCCCAGAAGGCAACCCTTGCATTTGATGACTAAACGTGGATCCATTATTCTGAAAATAAATGCCTTTTCTATTTTTTGTTGTTTTCGTAAATGTCGGTGTTTGTTTTATTTTTCTGTTTTTGTCAGTGGTGTAACAATTTAATCATTAACATACATGCCACCTCAAAGAAAAATTTAAATCAAAATCTACTCTCTACTAATAAATTTTTTGATATCTTTAACATTCCAATTACCTAGTGATTTTCCATTTTTAGTTTTTAATTCGTAGATTGTTGGTGAAATCGTTGCTTTAATAAAAAATGGTCCTTCAAAATTTTTATTCAATTTTTGAGCTATTCCTTCCCCTTTGTTCGACAGTGTTTTATTGTTTTTTAGTACTATTTCGCCAATTTCAAAAGTTATAGGTCTACGTCTAAGATTGTAATATCTAGATTGTGTTTCATTTGCGGTATCTAAATTTTTAATTACCTCTTCTCTAATTATTTTTAATGTTTTCATTCTATCTGCCCATTTTTCTGACTCTTGAAATTCTATTTCGCTTTTTCCGTCTAAATCTTTATTTAATGCTTGTATGGGTTGAAGTTTTCTACCTAAATTTAAAAAAGCTGGTGTAAAACATGTAGACGAATGTTTACTAGTATTTAACGCGAATGGCAGATCATCTAAATTTTCATCCCATGTTTTATGGTCTTTTTCTAAATACGCTTTAATTGCTGTTTTAATTGACCTATTACATCTTTCAGTCGGATTTGCCTGTGCATGATATTTAGGAGTTTTCGAATGTCTAACACCAAAAGCTTTCGTCAAATTAATTATTGACTTATTTACATATTCCTTTCCATAATCTGTAAACAAAATTCTAGGTGTTCCCCATTTCGAAATTATACCCTTATGAAATTCCTTTTCAACAGTTGACGATAATTTTTTTTTAACTGGAATTATTTCTACCCATTTTGTAAACATATCAACAAACACTAAAATGTATTGATTTCTCGATTTTGTCATTAGTAATGGACCCATCATATCACATGCTACTACAGTCCATGGTTCTTCGATTATTCGCTTTCCCATCATACCTATCTGATTGTTTACTTTTGGTTTAATTCTCTGAGAAATATTGCATTCTTTCACATATTTAAGAGTTTCAGAATACATTCCGGGCCAAAAATAATTTTCGGAAATTTTCACGTATGTTTTTTCCATGCCTAAGTGTCCTGCTTGTTTATTATCGTGATTTTCAATCAAAACTTGTTCTTGCAATTCTTTCGGTATTGTTAATTTCCACGGGTTGCTATCTAAATTTAAGCTTGATTTTAAAGGGTCGGGTCTATAAAAGTACAATTGATTATCGCGTATACGCCAATTAGGATTTTCCTATGGTTTATTTTTAATCCGAATCATTTTATTTTTATACCAGCTATCTTCAATTTTCTTAAAATCTTTTTCTTTGTTTTCTACAATACTTGATAAAATACTAGAAACTTTTATTTAATTTTCCTTTGATCTTGATAATGCATCTGGGACATGGTTTAAACTTCCCTTTCTGCACACAAATTCGTAATCGTACTCTAATAATTCTAAAGCCCATCTTGCCAATCTACCTGTTGGATTTTTTAAATTGTGCAACCATTTCAATGCAATATGATCTGTGATAACCTTAAAAGAAGAGCCTTCCAAGTATGGTCTAAATTTTCTAATCGCCCAAACTACTGCTAAACATTCTTTTTCTGAAGCTGAGTATTTACGTTCAGCTCCGTTTAGACCTCTACTCGCAAACGCTATAACATAATTTTCACCCTTTATTGTTTGTGTTGAAACAGCTCCTAACCCTATATCACTAGCATCAGTTTCAAGTTGAAATGGACTTCCAAAATCAGGACAGGCTAAGATTGGTGCTGTCGTTAGTAAGTGTTTGATAGTCGTAAATGCCTGATCTTTTGCAGTGGATCTATTATTTCTGCAGATTTTGGGATAAATTTTCTGTACCATGATGCCATTCGCATTATTCTCTGAACTTGTTTTATTGTTTTAGGCCTTGGGAAATTTAAAACTGGTTCTATTTTTTCTTCATCAACTTGTAATCTTTTTTCATTAACTTTAAAACACAAATATTTTATTTCTGAACATCCAAATTCGCATTTATCCAAACCTATTGTTAAACCTGCATTTTCAATTTTATCTAAAATTATTTATAAATATTTTAAATGTTCCTCAAAATTTTTGAAACTATAATTATATTATCAAGATAACAAAATACATTTGGCTTTAATCCTGGTTTTATTATTTTGTCCATCAGGCGCTGGAATGTAGCAGGAGCATTTGTTCATCCAAATGGCATCCTTTTAAATGGATACATTCCTTTTCCTGGTACTATAAAAGCTGTGATTGGTTTCGATTCTTCATCCAGTAGTATTACTTTTCTGAAATCTAAACAAAATCTGTATTTCCCGTTATATTTCTTAATCATTACTATAGGGTTTGACCAGTCACTACTAGAAAGTTCTATGACTTTTTCCTCTAAAAGCCTGTCTACTTCCTTATACATAAACTCTCTAATTTTTGGCGATGCATAATAGTATCTTTGCTTAATTAGTTCATGACTTCGCATATCTATTTTATGACTAGTTAGATGTGTCGGTATTTAAATTCCTATCTTTATTTTTCACATGTAACTTTGTATTTATTTTGTTTCTATCCTTATTTGTTTTCCTTTCTCTCTCTATATTTTGACTAGCCTGCTTATCTAATCTTTGGACGCCCACGCTGGCACGTGCCAGTGTTGCGTCGCTCGCCTTATAGGGTTTAGGGTGTGGGGCACCATGCCCCCGTATACTCTGTGCCGGCTGGGTTGCTGGCGGGATCGAGTCTAGTGCATCACCTGTAAAGAGGGGTTGGGGTAAGGTACGTGGCGAAACGGGAGAAGAGACTTCGCACGGTAGCAAATCTTTCTCTTTCTCTCGCATGTCGTTTCGCAGGCTAATCTTGGATCCGAATTTTAATTTACTCTTATCACTTTCCCTATTCTCATTCTCTTTATTTTCTTTAATTATTGGCTCCTGCATTTTAATTAACTTTGATTCAATCGCATATTTAATATTTGGTAATTGTGGTATACACCAAATCTTTTTCTCATAATCTATTTTTAAACCTAATCTTTAATCATATCGGTTCCTATTATTTATATCGATCTTAAATTTGGTACCAGTCTGAATAATAAATATTTTTTCGTATGCCCTACTTTGATAGGGATCAAAACTTGTCCTGTAATTTTTAATTTTGACCATTAGCTACCATTAATGTGTCCTTTATTGGTTTTTTAATTTCGCAATCTAATTCTTTTACTGTATTAATCAAATTTTCACCTATATAAGAGTGAGTTGCACCGGTGTCAACTAACACTTCAAATTTATGATTTGCAAAACTTATAAGGTGGAATCTTGTTTCATCCGAGTAATTTGTGTCTGTGTCAAGTAATTCTGGCAGTCTCTGGTTTTGTCTGCTATTTTCCGCCTTTAATAGCGACCGTATGCGTTTCCCTGATCTAAACTATACCAACAATCCCGTCAAAAATGGCCTATTTTCCCCCGTAGCATGTTAAGGGTTCTCGCGATCTGTAATTAAAATTTTGGTTTCCTAAGTTTGGATTCATAAAATGATGTCGACTTTAATTTATTTCACCATTCCTATCATCCCTACTATTTTCATCTTTTAAGTTTTTTGAATTTTTATTTTTAACATTCCTTTTGTCTTCTGACTTGCTATTATTTTCTTCCGCGTTATATAAGAGAGCTGGTATTTGCGGAGAATTATTCGTTTGTTGTGTCTGTGTGTTCCCTAACATCTGATTCATTGCATATAATAATGCTTGGCCAGCTGTGTTTTGATTTTTAAAATTACTGTTATTATGCATAGACCTACGATTTCCTGAATATCTTTTATTATTTGTATAATTCGAATTATTATTTGAAAATCTTGGATTAAAAAATTTTGGATTTCCATTTGGGAATCTTGGTTTGTATTGTTGCATATTTTGTTGGTAATGATACCTCGGCCTAAATTGTCTTTCTTGATTTTGATTTCTATTTTGATTCTCATTTTTAATATTATTTTGACTTTTATCATTTCCTGGATCATTTTTACTTTTGTTATTTTTATTATCCTCTTTATCTAAAATGCTTAATTGTTGACCTCTAATTTTAGATTTTGATAATTCTGTTTCCCATTCTCGACCTAATATTTCTAATTCTGAAAAATTCGAAAAAGCATTTCTTGAAATGTACGCTTTATATTCAATTCTTAAATTTTCATTGGTCTTTCTTAATGGCCATTCTAGGCTCGGACGTGGCATTAATTTTTCAAATAATTGTTTAATTTCTGTAACAAAAGCATGAATGTCTTGGTCTTTTTCCTGATTGCAAAACTTTATTTTATTTTTAATTGTTTCAGTATATCTCTCATTTAAGTATGTTTCTTTAAAATCTTCAATAAATTGATCTAAACATTGCCAATTATTTTTATTCACTTGAAACTAACCTAATGCTTCGTCTTCGAAAACAGCATCTAAATTTTCTAAAATGTCTCGTTCGTTAATTTTATACCCTCTTTTAAATCTGATTAAATTATTTAAAAAATAAGTTGGACTATTTTCCGTGTTGTTTTTAAATTTAATCGGCATTATTTGGAAAGGGGTTTGTATCATTCCGAAAGGAAAGAGAGTTGCTGGGATTTCATTCATATTATTTTCATTCATCTCTTCTCTTTCCATATCGGTCCCTCTACTTCTATCTATTCCGCCTTGCAAGTCTGTTTGACATTGAGGTAGATTTGATTTTCGCATAATTGATTGCCCTTGTACCGGTCTCGGTAATGAGTATTCGTCCCCTTGACCGTTACCCCTATTTATTGTCATTCTATTCCGTGCACCTGTTAACGGGTGCCTTTGCTGATTAAAATCTAATTCTGTCTCTTCGAAATGAACCGTATTTTGCACATTTCTTGACTTAATACTTTGAGAAATTAAATTTTTACTTGAATTTAAAATTCGATCCATTTTATCGTTTAAATTTTTAATTTCTTCTGAAAGTTCTTTGATTTTAATTTTAACACTTTTCTTTTCTTTAAAATTGATTAACTCTTGTGCCTCATTCCAAAATTCATTATTATTATCTAAAAAAGAATCAATTTGGAACGTTCTATTATTGATTCTCACATTTTCTTTCTCTTGTCTTTCTATTTCCATTCGTAATTTTTCGCGACCTACTCTTGCTTTCTCTGCTCTTTCTTTTTCTATCCTATCTCTTTCTTTTCTAAGAGTTTCTTCCCTTTCTAACCGACTCAATTCTAATCGTTCCCTGTCTCTTTTTAATATTTCGAGTTCTTTTATCTTATTTTCAATTTCTCTATCTATTCTATACGTTTCTGATTCAACATTTTAAAAACTTCTATTGCTCTCATTTTCTAGTCTCCAGTTACCTAAAGTATTCTCAGTATTTGGAGATAGTATTCCAATTTCGTGTCTATGTAAGGTATGGTTTTGTCTGTTTGGGTTTGGTGTACTTTATGTCTGTTTTTGTGTTTTTGTGTTCCCTATTTTCTCTTGTATTTTCAACCGGATTTGCCATTTTTGGAATAATTTTCATTCTGCCAGACCTCAACTTCATTCGACTTTTTAATCCTTTATCTAGCACCTTTCTTCTTTGGTACGGACTAGCTCAGGCGTTTTTTACGGCTGATTAAAAACCCACACGTTCACTTAAGTGAGCGTCTCGGTTTTTATTACTTCGCGGTTGCGCTTGGCCTGACTGCGTTGCGGACGTATCCACTGGGGGCGGGAAGTGTTAGGGTTGTTAATATGACGTCATTGGTTCCTAGTTCGCGCGCCAATTTTCGTTACTGACGCCGCTTCTTTTTGTAACTTTCGTATTTACTGCTCAATTTTCTTCTAGTTTTTTGTTAATTTTCGTATCTTTTCTATTCTCTCTAGTTTCTTCTTACTCGTAAATTCTATTTTCCCGTTTTATTTTTCCGAAATTTATTTCCGTTTTTTCCAACCGTATTTTATTTATTTTTGTTTACGATTTTTTGTTTAAACCCCTCACTTATCCAATCCTGCTAAAAGGAGAACATATAAGGCATCTATATCAGTCTACCCGCACTTTTTTCGACTAAACACATTTATCCTACCCGCACTTCTTCTAAAAAACAATAAAACATTTCGATCAAACAACTTTCAAAATTCAAATTTCACAACAACGAAATTTTAATTAAAACCTCTCCAAATGGCAACACATGGATCAACTTGTAATTATAGTTTCATCATTATCTTGACTTCTTTTCTCGACTGTGGAAGGAATTTTGGAGGGATTGTGGGTTTTTAAGGAGGGCGCCAAATTTGTGAGAGATCTCGCAAATTAAAGGAAGGGTGAGGAGGTGGAACCTCGATAACTGGGTGAAGTCAATGAACAAAGCATATAGACATAAACGGGGTTTATTTAAACTCACTTACAGCAGGTGACTGGGAAATCACGATAGCCCGAACCGAGCGGCAAAGCCAAGGGCGGGCGAGCGTTGTTAATCGAACCCGGGCAGTGAAGCCAAGGTTCCGGAGCTGTCGGGAATGTTCATCGGAGATGATGCTTTGGCGACGGGGCTGATTGCTGGAGATCTTTCCGGGCGAATGGCGTTGCGTTGTGGTTGATACCAAAAGGTCGGGAACGTATGAACCGAAGTGACCAAGGTAATGGACAGGGAGCACAAGACTCAAGACTGAAGACTGAAGACAGACTGCCTTCGGGGAAAGTTCACGCTTATAAGGACTGGGGGGTCGTTCCCCATTCCTAATCATGGGTCCTCAGAGCTGTACGATAGCGGGGTGCTTGTAAGTTTGTTACACATTGAAAGGTGAGTCCTGATGGAGCAAGCGGAATATTGGAGGGTGGCTACAGGGAATGGTGCACTGGAAAAAGTTTATCAAAGAACCATGCTTACGAAAATCTAAGAAACTGAAGAAAATGGAAAGAAAGCAGGTGAAAGTACTTCTAGAATGGTTACGGGCCATTGCCACTTAATGAAGCACCTAAATAATACGAAGGTCGACAGCACCCCGCGCTGTCGAAAATGTGGCTTCCGGGAGGAGACAGCACATTACATCTTATGTTATTGTGATATGCTAGTCGGCCTCAGAGTGAAGGATTTTGTTAATCACTTCTGCGAACCGGAGGATTCCGAAGATATCTCCTATTCCGCGATATGCGCATATATTGAGCAAACTGGCCTCCTTAAAGAGACATATATTTTAAAGGACAAAGTACAATAAGTTACACTAGTTGACCTCAGTGCTATGGGCTTGAATGACCCTACCCATCTCAGTTGGTTAGACACTCCGACTTCACTTAGAGGTCCGGGGTTTGATCCCCCTCGAAATTTTTCAATGTACCTTTACCGAGGTTCTGGTGGTTCGGAACACACCTTAAGCTGTAGGTCCCCCCATCGTGTACTTGATTGCAACCCAGTCCGTCAATGATGAGGTAAAAACCAGGCTTTGTCCAATATGTCTGGGCAGACTGCTCTCATCAGATCACTTGATTGCATTATAAAAGTGCGTTTGTGACTGATGATATATGCCGGGACAACCCCGTGCAAAATGATCAAATAAAAATCTAACTCTAACCAAAAATGCCTTCGACATGTTGGGCAGTATAAGCCTGTGACAACATTTCAACACTGAAATGTTTTATAATAATAATACTTGTTAACGTAAGATGTAGAACTATGAAATTTTGAATTACAATGAAATTTCGACATCTTACACCTACACAAGTTTGACGTACACTCCCAGTGGGCACCGGGACGTCCTAAAGACGTCCTTAGAATGTACCTCTGTCATATGATTTGACGTCTTTAAGACATTTTTTGGATCTTTTCATGTCTTTAAAAGGTCCTCAGGACGTCCTTAAGACGTCCACCGAAAGACGCATATAGGACAAGTTTAGGACTTATGTGCCCACTGGGCTTTTTCACATAATTACATCTTAAAAAAACTTGCCTACTAAAAGAGGAATTTTTGCCTCTAATTTGTCGTAATGATAATTCAGTATTTGGTACGTCGCCAATTTAAAAAAATTTTGATTTACATTCTTGTATCAGATTTCTCGAGTAAAATGAATAAATTATTCCTGTTTTCGTTTCTATTTTATAAAAACCATCAGGCAATCTCTAAAAAACTACGTCAATTACATTTCGCGCATCACCTTTACTTCTGTTAAGACTTGGAATAGGCACAGTAACTGATGTTTCGACATCTATCGTTGGAAAATTTCTATTTGAAAGAAGCTTCATTTCTTCTGCCTGCGAGTCCAGTCCGTCGTAGGCTTTTTCTTTGCTCGTAGACATTGCTTTTTTTGTTGAACACTTGAGTTTACCCGGAACATGTCCACAACATGTTAGGCACATCTTACTTCGCCTAAACTCAAGCAAAGTCCAAAATCTCAGAGCATTTCGGACTTTGCCTAAAACGGATCCGCAATACGCACATTGCCTAGGCAAACTTAGGTTCGCCGCCATTCACTGATAAAGAATGCTAAGTAACTTGGGAAGAAAAAAACTTTAAAAAAAACTAGCTAAACGATTCAGTATAATTGCCTTAGATTATGTGGTTAAAATATTTCATTCAACAATTCATCCGTTTAGAAGTAGTTTGGAGTGTTGAAATTGCAAGCCATTTGAGGCCATTTTTCGTCTCAAAGATGGCGGTTGCGATAAACAAAATTAACGAACTATTTTCTGAAAGTTGTTCATTAATTATTGCAATAGTAATTGAATATTTTAAAAAAGGCACTTTCACACAGTATTTATTTTTTTGCAAGTAAACGAATGAAAAATCTTAATGTAGGATACGTCATTTTTAGATATCTGTAAAACCTACTTTTTTCAACTACACTTTTTTCTGACAAACATATAGGTTAATTGCAATACACAAAAAACTTGTTTTTGCCATTTTTGACGATTGTTTACATATATAGGGCTTCCGAAGCCTTGGTCGCAAACATATGGGCTTTTCTTCTTAATGCTAGCACTATAAGAATCCCAAGTCAAATTTCAGGTACAATTTATTTCCCCAAATGAGCCTTTTTTCATAGGGCGGCTGGACTAGTCTGGATTTCCAGGGACGCTCTTGGAACATTCTTCAGATGTCTGCGGAACGTTAAATGCTATTACGGATAAAACAAAAAATACCAAATTAAGAAAAAACCGTACATTTTCTGCGCCAATAATATTCCCATACAACTCCTGCTTCTTCCATTTTCTGGATGCCCTAATGGGGAATTTATTCGCATTCAAACCAAAAAAAAAAACAACTTCGGTAATGACACAGCCTATTTCATAAACACATACATCAAATTTTGTTCTTCAGTATAATTGCACACTTACAAATTTCATGTTCTCGATCATTTATCAAATAAAAAGATTGAATAATAGGCCTACCTTCCACCGAAAGTCGTGTGACTGAACTCGCTGGTTCATCTTCAGGTTCATCATCACCTGTAAAAAAATTGGTTTACAATATCACATAGTACTTCCATATTAATGCATACATCAATCCAGAGCCGTAACGAGGGCGGTGACCGGGGCGTAAACTCCGAGGGGGCACAGGTCGGTCGGAATAACACAAGAACTTGTTTTAGAATTTCAAATGGCGCTCTAGAACAGGCCTTCCCAAAAAAGAGCGCCTTCCCAAAACATGTGTTTCGCCATCCCTTGTAATTAAGGTGACTGAAAGAACAGTGCGGAGGAGAGCTTTTTGAGGAAGGTGCTTCAACACTAGGGGAGGGGGGGGCGTACTCGTTCACTATCTTCTGAAGTTTAGAAGATAGTAAACAAGTACGCCAGCTGTTTAGTCGATAACACCTCCTATGGAGATTACTTTGAGCTCATAGACTGACACTCCTTCAAGTACGTCTGGATTTGTACATTTACGGTCTTAAAGTAAAACTTAATCCTGGGTAAAAATGCAGCCATTTTGGGAGTTGAGATAATTGCCTGAAATTTCAAGGTGAGAGCAACATAAAGCAATTAGGTCCTCTAGGAGCGACTAACCCAGAGGATTAATGACTGATTTGATCCACTTCTTGATGTTCGCCACCGAACCTTGGCCCTACAGGTCAAGATAATCGGAAGATACCTTCCCTCCCTCCCCATACATTCCTCGCGATTCGTAATTTTCAACCACTTCCCTCTAAATGGCCAGAAGTGTCTCCGGGAGTGGACTTCGAATTTTTACTTTGGTAGGATCCTTTTCGAAGGAGCTCTAGATCAGCGGACGAGAAAGCCAGTCTTGAACCAGAACTTCCAACCAATTACTACTACAATGCGAGTAATCAATCTGCACTCTGTGACCTTGTGACGTAACATGAATTAGTTTTATATTTTTCACAACGTCCCGTCTGAAATTTCGACTTTCGACGCATGCATAGCGCATCAGAAGTGCCCAATTTTAGACATATTTAGTTACTTCCCGCTACTTCATCACTTCACCCCCCTATCAAAAAAAGACAAATGAGTGATTTCATAAATTTTCACAAATTCCTATAAATTTCCACAAATTGTAGTAAATTTCATAAATCACCATAAATTTCATAAACTTCCAGTAATTTTCTACATCTACATAAATTATCATAATTCTAAAATTTCCATACATTTATGATATCTTATGGGTGACCAATCTTATGCTCTTTATTTTTCATTATACAGGATGTCCAAAAAGTCCCGGGACAGCCAAAGAAATCCTTAGGTACCATTTTTTTGGAGAAGGTTGTGGTCATTCTTGAAGTAACTTTCAACGAGGAATCCAGAAGTGACCTTAGTTTTGACCTTGACCTTCATGGTTATTTCAAGGTCAACTTTGTTTTTTTTTAATTCAATGGCCCATTTTTTACATTGGCAATCGAAATAGTGAGCAATTTTACGTTAAAAAGTGTAGTCAGTTCATAAATAAGGTGTGGTCTTGATGGATGTATCAAGCACATTTTTTCGCAAGCTCGCTTGTGAAAATCATCCTCTTACCCTACTCATTTACTTAAGAAATCTACATTAAATAGTGACCATCAAGGTCATATCAAGGCTAATCTTTGTTTTTTAATTGAAACGACACTATTTGACATCGAAAATTGAAAGAAAGGAAAATTTACTGCAAAAAGTGTACTCCGGTCATAGGTCAGGTGTGACCTTGATGGTCATCTCAAGGTCATTTCAATTTATATACGGTCTGAATATTTTTCGCACGTTAGCTTGTGGAAAATCTCCTCTTACCTCACATACTTCAGTGCTTACTTGAACAATGTGCATATTGACTATCGGTCAAGGTCAGTCGATGGTCACTATTTAATGTACATTGTTTAAGTAAGTACGCAGGGTAAGAGTATGATTTTCACATGCTAGCTTGCGAAAAATTTTCAGACCATATTGAAGTTTAAATGACTTTGATACGTCCATCAAGGTCACACCTTACCTATGGCCTGACAACACATTTTAACGTAAAATTTTCCACTCTTTCGATTGCTAATGTCAAAAATGGGCCATTAAATTACAAAAAATAAAGTTAACTTTGAAATATCCATGAAGGTCACAGTCAAGGTCAATACTAAAGTCACCACTGGGTTCCTCGTTGAATGTTACTTCAAGAATTACCTCGACCTTTTCCAAAAAAAATGTACCTAAGGATTTATTTGGCTGTCACGGGACTTTTTGGACACCCTGTATACCTTTCTATAACTTTTTCACTTTAGTTAGCTGTCCAGTTACACAACTACTCCATTGCCGATATCAAAAACAAAATTCGAACATTCAGCCCAATTTTTGTGAAAAATACAGTACGCGACAAAGGGAGAGGCAATTTCTCGACTCGTTTGCATGCCGCTCTGGCTTTGTTCGTGCGGCTACCTTTCACGCTCGACGGAAATCGCTGCCTTTCCCTCGCTGTCACGCAATCTACTATTAATGTGTTCATTGTCAAATGAATTTTGCTAAAGTTACTAGGATTGGTTTTATTCGCTGATCTTGAGCGCTTAGCGTTCAACCCTCTTGCGAAGGGTAGAATGTTATTATCCGCATGTGCGCACTAGTTACTAATGTTACTTTGGGCACCATTTTTGCCTTTAAAGAAGTGATTAATTAGTCAAGTTAAAATCTTGGGCGCTTAGCGTTTGATCGTTTTGAGAAGCGCGCTATATGAGTCAACGGTGTAGGCGAAAATATGACAGACCACGATCTGAACCGTGATTTCTATGTTGACATCTCTTTTGTAACAAAATCTGTTGTAATTCGTTTTATTCACTGGTCTTGAGCGCTTAGCGCTAAATCTGTCCAGTTTTTTGGATTTTTTTTACGGATATTTCATCCGGCACTTATAACCTTCAAAATTACAAAGTTTCAGCTAAATCCACCGAAAGCCATTTTCCCATACATTTAGTGCGGGGTCCTTTGAACAAATTAAGACGAAAATAATACACCCACATAAAGTTTATTTTTGATAACTTCGGGGCCAGCGAAACGTTTTGCTAGCTACGCCCTGCTGTTTTGCACGCAGAGGGTAGTTTTTCGGGATTACAGTTGTTTGTACAAATTTGAACAAATTAAGACAAAAATAATGCATCCATATAAAGTTGATTTTGGATGTCGGGGCCAGCGAAACGTTTCGCTGGCTCCGCCATGCTCTTTGCCACGCAGGTGGCAGTTTTTCAGGGTTGATGTTTGTTGCAGAAATTTGAACAAATTGCGACGAAAATATACACCCATATAAAGTTGATTTTGGATAATGTTGGGACCAGCGAAACGTTTCCCTGTCCCTTTCATCGCGTTTTTCACACAGGGGATAGTGTGAATATTGAGCTTGCTCGGGGCATTTATCGCCAAAAGCATCGATTACTTATATCTCAGTGACTTAATTCTTCACGGAAAAATTTAAATTGTCTAAACTACGTATATTTACATTTAAAAATAAGACTTCTTTATAAAAATATACCTGAACGTCGAAACGTCAGACAGGATTTCATACATTATTAAGTAATAAATCATCATTATTACGAAGAAAAGAATAGAGCTAATTGTTGAGTGACCCCAGATTTCTTGAAATGCATGAAAAAAATGTTAAAATGAATTGCTTTAAAAGTAACAATTTTATTACATTTTTTGCGAGACATTGATCTAAAAAGTTAAGAAAATTTGTTTAAAGCAATACTTACCGCCAAAAAAGGAAAATACTTGAGTTTTGAACGAAAATTCACTTCGACTTTTATCGGAAAGTTCAAATCGAAGTTCTGTTATTTCTATTTTAATATTGATATTGGTAGTTGAAACTCATTATTAATAGTATATTACATCACAAGCAAGGTGAGGCACGTCTTTACACGGAGAGGTCAATCTTCGCAGGACGAGCAGTAACACGATGGCACTCAGGGGTACGAAGAACTTTTCGGCTGCAGGGTCAGATGGTATCAAGAACTTCTGTTGGAAGAAGTTTACTTCTACACCCCAACATCTGGCCCATATATTCACCTCAGATTTAAAGTCGGAAACGCCCATTCCGCAGTGGCTAGTGTTAAGACGCAGTATACTCCTACCAAGAAAAGGCAATTTGTCCAACCGAGAGAATTACATACCAATAACTTGTTTGAACTAAGCGTATAAGATCTTTACAGCTGTCGTAAACGACAGGATTGTTCGAAGAATTTAGCCTGTGTGGAGAGAGATGGATGAACACCGTGGCTCGGAAAAAGGTGTAGTAGGCTACCGAGAGGACCTGCTAGATGACAAGTGCGTCTGCAAAAACGCAGCAGCCCATCAGAGTGTCCTGTCCATGGCCTGGATTGACTATCGGAAAGCTTTCAATTCAACCTCTCATAGACTTATCATCTGCCTATTGGAAAACTTGAAGGTTCATCCGCAAATAGTGAGATGCATAGAAATTGACGCCCCTTTAGAAAACTAGTTTTACTATGTCATCTGGAAAATAGCGTGTGATAATGAACAATGTCACATTCCAGAGGGCTGTCTAAGAATGCGACACCATGACCCCTCTGCTTTTCTGGAATACACTTCTGCCTCTATCTCTCACACTATGCAATTCTTCTGGATACCTCTGTGGCGACACTAATCATTGCGAGCATAGTGCCATTAATGTGTTTTATATGGATGACCTATAGATCTATGTTTCTGGTCATGGCAAATTTCCTATCTTACCAACACTTTTTTCATTTCTAACTTATTTTTACAAAAAGCGCTACATCGAGTTGAAAATTTAGGTTAATAAAGAAGCACTAGGAAAGGTGGGTCTGGTCCTAAATTTGAATAATTATGAAAAACACAACACAAATGTTTAATAAAAAGTAACTTTTTTCATAATTATACAAATTTAGGACCAGACCCATCTATCTCAGTGCTTCTTATTTATTATCCCAAATTTTCAACTCGTTGTGGCTCTTCGCGTGGAAATACGTTATGAAATAAGAAACGTGTCGGTAAGGTGGGGAACTAGTAATGTTAACCACTCATCGCATGACCTTAAATCTCGTCAAGAAGTACAAAGTAGAGATTGTTATGAATTTTGGACTGGACAAGTGTTCCAAAATTCATCTGAAGAAAGTAGAAATTATTAACGTTCCCAAGGACTCTGAGCTTGTGAATAAGTGTTACTAGACGTCTTGGCACTGGAGAGTTCTATACATACCTGGACGAGCCTCAAACCCGCATTTAGCACGTAACATCAGTGACTAACATGCTTGCCGTTTCCGTTCTACTCTACTCGGTTGGTATGGTCAGATGGGCGAAGAATGAGCTTACGGCCCTTGATATCACCGAAAGAGAATGCATATTCCTAAGAGCTTGCATATCAATTTTTCTGTTCCGTAATTATACATCACAAGTCGTCAAAGCAGACGCGGACTTCTGAATCTCCAGTGTCTTCATAACCGAATTGTTCTAAGTACAGCTTACATCGTTTCAAATGGCAGAACTCTTCTCATAAGAACACGAGATGATTGGCAAAGGAGGGTTCCTTTACAAAGCCGCGGAGCAGACAGGCAAGGCCCTTGGCCTAAATTTTAATATCAGAAGTGAGGAAAGTGCATTGTTCCATCTAGATGCTTCACTTTTAAAAGGCAAAGAAAAGAAAGCAGATTTTCCAAAATTCCTCCAAGAGGTGCTTGATAAGAAAACGCTAAGACGGTGTCATATCCACCTTAGAATTCCGTGACCGCATTTTATGTCCAGAAGTTCCTAGCGGTTAGTGCAGAGCATGTCATGCACATGCTGAGTACCTAGAAGACATACTATCTGGGTGTCCCACCCACGCGAGAACGGCGTATCTCTGCAGAAATGCGGCCTTAAGATTGCTTTATTAACATCTTTGTCGCTCTTGTGGTGTTAGCTGCGACACTGCCCTGCCAAACACTCCGAGGCAGATAGAATAAATTGTCCAAAACGAAAAGTGCCCAATTATCCAGAACTAGAATTTTCAGACAGCAGTCTTCGTTGTACAATCAAGGCCTGACAACGTTCTTCAAGTCTTCGAGAAACGAACTATATTCGTGATTGAATTCTCGGCTCAGGCCGACTACATCACTACCAAGGAGCAGCGAAAGGAGAAGAGATATCAAAGTTTCAAAAGGGAGCTACAATAACTCTACCCAAAATATTCGATTAAAGTTAACTGTCCTTGTGATGAATGCTCTCGGAGGTACGAAGCTATCACTGATTCGTGATCTTCAAGCCATATCCGCGTACCAAAAATATGCCAAGGCACTTGCGAGATAAATGTAAAAAGCTGTCATCCTTAGTTCACTTTGTGTGCTGTGTAAATTTTATATATATATATATATATATATATACCAGGTGTATACATATGAAACCGGTATTGCCATCTAGCGGCCAGTAGGCACACTTGTAGGCACTGTCAGAACTTACCATTTGTGCTAATTGACGTATTGTCATCTGTCAACAATATCCAATACCAAACATTTCAAGTTTCATATGACATCGTGATTTTTTTCGCTCTTGA
>NC_046660.1:135544756-135569605 GCF_010883055.1 Belonocnema kinseyi
AGCGAGGGCGCATACTTTGAATAAAATATTTGTTATCATTCTCTTGAAATAAAGGTGTTTTTTTCTTGAAAAAATACCGGTTTCATATGTATACACCTGGTATAAGCGATATGATTAGAGAATGATGAATAAGATATCTGTGAAATAAATACGAATATTATTCATATTTATGTCACCAATATTATTACTTTGTTTTTCCTTATATATTCTTTAGTTATTAATTAAAACTTAATATAAATAAATTGTAAACAAGGTATTTATGCTCTTGTTACTAAAAGAGCAAGCATGTGCCGTACCTATTTAAATATTTTTGAAATAATAGTTAACAATGAATCATTTCAAATTGCATGCTCTTGAAATTTTAAAAATATACGAACAATTTTGGATAATTTAAATAGAAAAAGAAGCTGAATTGTATAATTTCTAAGTCGAAGCGCTAACAACTTTAGAATTGTTATTTGATTTGGAGAATCACGAAATCGGAATGATCTTAGATAAAAAACTTAAAAATATGACAATGTAAAAACGTTAAAAATTGTATATTTAAGATTCAAATTTTTGAGATTGGATAGTTTAGAATTAAGAGTAATTGAAATTGTATTCTTTATAATTAAAAAAGTTCAAAATAAATAATTGAAGATTGAAGACTTTCAGATTGGAATAATTTGAATTCAAAGCGATTCAAATTTGAAAATTTAATACTGAAAACTAAATTGAATCTTTCAAATGACAAGCTTCTGATATTCTAGGATTTTAAACTGTGACATAATAAAATTATACGTTAACATTAAAAATGATTAAAAGACGTTTTCTAAAATGAAAAGTGAATTACATGATTTAAAATAAAAACCTTCTGAAATATATAGTAATTTTAAATGGGAAACGTTCAAAATCAAAAAATGTTTACTCCCAAACGTTGAAACTTAAACGAATGAGAAATTAATTTAAAACTAATTTAAAATTAAGATAAAGAATACCAAACAATATTGTTATATTATATTATTATTTGAATTTGAAACAACAATATATTGAAATTAAAAATTCCAAACCTCCAAAAATCAATCCAAAAATATATTATTAATAATTATCATATGTAGTATCAAGTGACATTTAAAAGAACTGGGTAGGTTTTTTTTTACTAGATGTAATTTTTTCAAATCAAAAGTCATTGTTATTTTTACCATTACAAATTGCAGAATTTTAAATAATGCGAGAAATATTATAAACCTTATGACGTTGCAAAATTTTTGCAACTCACAAAATTCCAATTTAATTGATTTTACGGTTTTTCTCATTACATTTCGAGAGTTTTATAAAGACGCCTCGAGAACTGCACGGTACTCCATGACCATGGACTGTAATTATAAGAAAATTGTACATTTAAGAATTGATTTCGCTTTGTTTTGTTTATTTTTATTTAATGCTGACGTCCAGATACTTCGAGGGACATCTCGGACATATGGAATAAAGAGGACACTTAGAGAACCAGATATGTACGACGATGGGCAATGTGTGGAACTTCAAGATATACAAATTCTCCCGCCGAAACATGGACTACCAACCAACGCTTTGCCGAGTACGTCAAAAAGACTTTTGTTGAGATGCCGACTGGATTCGAAGAATATTCTAGGCCATTCCAAAAGTTCCAAATTCGACATCTCCACCCGGCGTGGAATTTTACGATACTGCTTTTGAAAAGTTTTTATTCTCAATTCCCCAGCATGACTAGTGGGGGAGCTCTTTAGCCCAGGCCCAGAGGTCTTTTGTAATGAAATTTTAAGTACCTTAATGCAAAGGGAGCAGGTCTATTGCAACATTCTTCGATAGTTGAAGAGTTCAACTACGCTTTAGGTCGTTTAGCATGACACTGCAACTATTAGTTTATTTATAGCAGCTTTTTGAAAATTGAGTTAGGTCCTGTGGACCCAAGTACTATTTGCAGTGCAACAAAAGATCGAAAAACAAATACTGGATGTGCCTCTTGTCGCCGTGCTGTTTGCTAAGAGCACAGCGTCTTCATGTGTAATGATTGCAGTAACATAAAATTAAGCGAAGATCACTTTATTTTGTCTTAATTTCATGCCTACTATGTTTAATTTCAAGAATTCATATCAATTTTGAAAATTATTTGTTGATAAGTAATACAATAGAGTATTTTGACAAAAACGCACGATTTATTTTTTCCCTTTTTGACGTAATTCATTCCTCAAAATAAATATACTTTTTGAATAATACACTGAACTATTTTTTTCAAATTGGTACATCTGGAGAAGACGTAACTAAATTTTTAACCCTTAATATCGAAAATTAAAAAAGTTATGAATTTTAAAATGAAAATGGTCTTTTTTTGGACTTCAACATTTTTTAAAGTATATTTAAATGTAATTTTTGACAATACGACCTACATGATCTTTTAACGTCATTTCTTGAGAAGTTCTAAAGAAATTTTCAAGGAAAAATTTTCAATAGTTTTTTTTATATAGCGATTTTTGTCGCCTGGGTCCAGTTTTGTACATTGTACAACGTACACAAATTTTCATATACACTTTTTGAAGTATAACAATATATTAACATAACTCGCAAGGTGGAAGGATAAGTTATAGAAACAATAAATAATTAGGAAATCTAAATCCTAATTAGAATGTTTTTTAAATTTTTCTTTGTAATTATCTTCATTGAAAATAAATGTAAACACATATGAAATAAAATAATTAAAAATTTAGTTGCTATTAAAATTTTATATTGCAAAGTTAATCGCCCCGAAGCACCTCCACAGAAATTTCGTATCTACGAGGCTATGTGACACCACTAGGGTGCGTTCCAGGGCATCACCCGGGCCCACTTGGATGCACTCGGAGCCGTTCCACGACGTTAGGTAAGTGTTGGGCTTCACTCGGGTGAACCGTTCAGTAATCACCCGGATAAAGAGTAGGGGTCACTCGACCCATTGAAACTAGGTAGATGGAAGTGAGTGAACAGTGTAATTGGCGGCCACTTGCTTAGCTCCATAACAGCACATTTATGTACAGTAGACTCTAGGACTGTAGGGGAAGCAAGCAGGAAGTGTCAGATAACCCTCTCTCCTGCGTCAAGCCACGTTCGGAGCAGTAGGCGTAGCCGATCGAGTATGCATGCCCGTGAGATGAGACAAGGAGTCAGGGCAAGCGAACGAAGGAGAAATTGGGAAACGAGAAGTGTCGTAGCGAGAAGTGTCGTAAAGTCTACTGTATTTCAAACGTAAATATACATAATATAGCTTTTCCGTAATGCTTACCGAATTTCCTGCAGTTTAAAGAACTTTCAGTAATTTTACAAATTACTAATAAGTAAATTAATAATAATTCTTTCATTTTTTAACATCGAGATATTAGGAATAATAATTGCAAAGAAATTTAAGAACCTAACTAATTAAAAATTGAAATGCGACAATATAATAATGTTATGATAAATAAGAATTGAATTGAATGCGTTCTTCTAACGTTTAGTCAAGTTAATTGAGTAGAAATAAAAATTTCTGTTACAAACATGTGCTTAAATATAAATACGGTAAGGTTTTAAAGTCCTTGTTACTCATTTTTAATTCATAAATAAATATTTGTTTTAAAAATTGCGTTTCCCCTGTATTGAAAAATCCAATGAGTATTTTTATTATATTATTGATGACTGACAATTGAATATGAATATTTGGAAATATTAGTAGGTAATATTTTTATTAATATTTTAAAAAGATTTTTCTAATTCTCGATTTCAAAGAATTTCATTTATTTTTGTAAGAAAAAACTATTGTTTTATATTTGTAATTATGGTAAGAATAATATATAAAATTAGAAACGTTTTAGGAAAATATTTGGCTAAAACTTTTTAAAACGTTATCTTACTGTCATCTTCAATTTTTGGACAAATTATAAAAAAGGTATATGTGATGTGCACCCAAGAAAGGAGGCTTACTCTGAAAAGTGGGATTTGTCAGAGCGAACGGTCGAAGTTCACCTGATAGATGCGACTTTCAGGAGAGAGGGGAGGCTCACGAAATCCTCCCTCTCCACTTACCACTAGTTTCTCACGGAAAGAGATAGGCCGTAGACGCGGCTCACGGACAGGGTATAGATGAGACGCGTAGATTTATTGGTGAGTGGTGGGAGGTGTTTCATGGAATCACGAGCTCTCGAGCGAGAGACCGATTTTTCAGGTACCTAACAACTCAACTATTACCAATGATAAAGCTCGGATTTTTTCCCGGTGGTTTCATTAAAAGGAACAGCTCGAAAACTATTGAAAGGTGTAAAAACCTTGGTTTTGATATTTTTAGAGTAAACCCCCTTTCTCCGGCGCACGTCACATATGTTAAAAGAATCACAAATCACAAAATAAAAATTACATAAACGAAAAATCAATGGAAATTAGATGTAAAATAATGTTATTTTTAAGAATAATTGCAATCTTTCATTGCAATTTCATCTTTTTTGTTCAAAGTTGAACTATTTGGTTAAAAATTTATCTTTTCGTAGAAAAAACTCATAATTTTCGTCATAATTCATGGTTTTAGTTGATAAATCATCTATTGGGTTACAAATGCTTCTTTATTCTTGAAGATTTATCATTTTAATAGAAATTATAAAAAAGTTAAATAATTTTTTTTTTTTTAATTCGTGTAAGTTTAAGCAATAGTTAGAAGATTTGTAAATATTTGACTATGTTTTCAACATTCAACATTATGTTAAAACTATTTTTTCTAAATAAAAAATGATTTTTAATTTTGTCAGGTATCTTAAGAAAATTGATGTATTATCTTTCAACATTTCGAACCCCTTTTAAACTCTTAAGAATTTTCAAAACTCTACAAATGCTTAAGAAAATTATTTAAAATTCTTCTGAAATTATCTAAAATTCCTTCAATTAAAAAAAAGGAATATTCTTTTGAAATTAATTACGCAGGGCCACAAGATGAAATTGAGGTGGAGCATCTTTCAGCCTAGTTCAAGTTTATTGTTTTGGGGTCGCTGATCACGATCCCGGTGTCCATTTGACCCCATCGCGTCTAGATCAAGGTCAACCCCATGTTGTCATCGATTAAACAACTTTTGCGTTGTTTGTGTGAAATATGTCATCATGAATCAGGGGAAACAATGTACAGATACATTGAAAGCACATTAAAAAAAATGTTTCAATATAGATACCAGTGGAATGGACAATTTTTGGACTACAAAAATATTATGCGTCACTTGATCCCTGTGAATCACGGAAAAGAAGAAACAGATATTTGTTGCTCCTACGATTTGGCGAGAGCCAAAAGATCATGACACTGATTGCTATTTCTGCTTGACCAATATATCTGGGTACAATAGAAAGAATAATTCTACAATATTATAAGCATCTGTTCAATCTGTGACTCATGCTGTTTTAATCACCATTGAACAGGTTGAAAGTGAACATCAGATATTTACTGACGAAATCTCTTTTGAAACAGAAACTAATGATACAGATAGAAGAATGTTATTTGAAGAATTTGAAGATCAGCAAAATTACGAGCTAGTTGAATCGCAAAAATCAGAATATGGTCAGCCCGGAAATTCTCATGGTTTTACTCAAGACGAGCTAAGTGACTTGATTAGAGACGCAAGACTTTCCAAAGAAATTTCCGAACTCGTAGCTTCTAGGTTAAAAGAGAAGAATGTTTTAGCTCCAGGTACTCGAGTGAGTTTTTATCGTTATCGAGATCGCCCATTCCGGAAATTTTTCTCTAAAGCAAAGGGTTTGGTTTATTCAATGATGTTGAAGGACTGATAAATGAGTATAAAAGTGTTCAATATGTAGCTAGTGACTGGCGACTATTTATTGATTCATCAGTGAGGAGTTTGAAAGCTGTCTTACTTCACAATGGAAACCTAAATGCCCCAATACCGGTTGCTCATTCAGTGATCTTGAAAGAGCAATACAATAATCTCCATTTTCTACTCGAAAATTTTAAGTATGATAGTCACAAGTGGCAAATAGTTGGAGATTTGAAAATAGCCAGTATTTTATTAGGTCAACAAAGCGGAAACACAAAGTATCCATGTTTTATTTGTGAGTGGGACAGTCGTGCCCGAGAACAACATTATGTGAAAAAGGACTGGCCACTCAGGCAAGAATTAACTCCAAGATCTATGAACATACTACAAGAGAGTCTCATTTATGGTCATTAAGTCATCCTTCTACAATTACATATCAAACTCGACTTATTTAAACAGCTTATCAAAGCAATGAGGATATCGGAAAGCGATGCTTTCATCTATTTATTTGAGAAATTTCCCAATATTTCTGAAATGAAAATCAATAAAGGTGTTTTCGATGGCTCCCAAATAAGGGAACTGATGAATGATGATGAACTCGAAATGAGAATGACAACTAATGAGAGAGCAGCTTGGAGTAGTTTCAAAGAAATTCGAAAAAAATTCTTGGAAAATAACGAAGACCCTGATTACAAGAATATTGCCGACAGACTGTTGGAAAACTACCTATCTTAAAATTAATTTTTTCAAAAACATCATTTGCAATTTTTTCATATCGAAATATGGATTCTAACAATGCTAAAATGGAAACTTTTAAATTATCTCTTTTCAAATCCGCTGGAATTTTCTGAAAAAAATTCTAAAGATTTCAATTTTATAAAATTATACCAAATTCTTTCACATGATTAAAATAGATTGAAACTTAGTTAGAAATTATTATAATAAGCCTAAAATTTGAAAAATAGTCCTTATTTTATATTCCAAATATTAAAAAATATAAAAGTTTCTATTTTTTTCATTTTAAGGATTACGTTTTTGTAATTGATATTAAAAGTTTCATAAATTATTCATTAATACGATAATATTATTTTTTCTAAAAAAGCATTAGATACCCTTTATATTTTCAAATAATTTTATCTTTTAAAAAATATAACATAATAGAAAAAAAGTAAAAAATAAGTAACATTTGATCCCAAATAACTTTAGTTTAAGTATTTAAAATATTAAACTATTTCTAAATTTAAAAAATCAAAACTATAATTATCAACTAATATTATAGAAATTTTAGAGACTATACGGATTTTCGAGAGGTACTAGAATCATGTAGTTTCATATGGCGTTTAAAGTGATTGAAATAAATTTTATTACTAAAAAATGAGGTTTTTCTCTACCACAAAAAAATTCACTTTGATTTTTACGACTAAAAATTGAAGAATTCAATTCTAAAAACTTCAAACTGATGTGACTTCTAATTAAAAGCATAAAAAATAAAAATTTTAAATCTAATTGAGCCATTCAATTTTGAATAATTCCCCAGTGCATTTAAAATTTCAATTAGGACCGTGAAAATAAATTTTTAAAAATTAATCATTTTTATATTATGCATAACGCTCTTAAAAATTCTTTTAAAAATCCTCGGCTGGAAATCCCAAATCTTATAATCCATCCAATACCATACATTTATTTCTTATGAAATTTTGTTGAAAAAAGTTCCCTAATCATTATTATTTAAAATCTTATCAATTATTGGAAAAATGAAAAAAAAAATGAACAAATTCCACGGATTATTTTGAGTCCTTAATTTTGTAAAATGTTCTCCAAACTACAAAAAAGACGCGCAATATTTTAATTTTGTTCTAATAAAATTCATAAATTTTTTTATTGTTTTATTATTTATTTGCATGAAAATCATTTGTGTGTTTTACTGGCTAAAGCTTTAACTATTTCCATGTAAAGTCCATTTTCAATTTAAATTTTAAATACTTTATATTTAGTTTCAAAATTGATCGTTTTAATTTAAATTTTTGACTATATGGTTGAAAATTATTCTATTTTATTGTTTTTCATCTAAAATAATTTAAAAATTATTATTTTTAGGGTAAAAAATTCAAAGTTTAAAAAGTTCGAAACAATAAATTTTTCCCAAAATTGTTTTCATGTTTTCGTGAACATCAAAGTATATATTTGTTACGACAAATCTTTTATCAGAATTTTTTTTACAGCTTTACTTTTTAATCATGTTAGTATTTACTTCAGTGATTGTTATACAGTGGGACCTCGTTCGTGTCTCTTTCTGCTTCGTGTCGTGGTCACGTGACTTCTCAGAACCTCGCTCGTGACGCGGAAATTACATCAAAAAGTTGCCCGTGCACCACAATCCAGTGTTGTTTCTAATAGTGTCTAGTCATGTCTAGTACATATCAGTGATATGTTATAAATCATGCTACCTAAGTACGCCCCTGAAACGACCAGAAGGGACGTTTGCGACACAAACGAGGTTCCCGGTCCCAACTCTGGGACACGAACGAGGTCCCACTGTACTATTTTACTCAAGGCATATATGGAATTTTTTGATATACATTTTTTTAAACATTTTCTTATCATTTTTGTATGTTTTGTTTTGATCGATATGATAAAAGATACATGTCGGCATCAAATATTTAATACTAAGCTCAAATATTGTTGACCTCTCTTTCAGAAACATTGAGAAAAAAGTGAAGATAATACCATTTGCTTGGGTTTATTAACTGTCCAATATATTCGATTTTTTTAATAAACTGTGCAAATTTTTTTTTTATCCTGCCAGGATGTGAACTTTGAACAAATAAGTCGTAATAATTTCAAATTGTAAAATTGCTTATAAATCTAGTGTTTAAGTGTAAGAAATTTTCGAATGTTTGAAACTCATTTCTTCCAAGTTCAGACATTTTATTTCAACGACATTTCAGTGACAAACGTCACGAAAATATCCGAGGGTCAAGCGAGAAAATTAAATATAACTCAGTCCACCAAAAATGTGGGGTCCGGCACTGGTCGCTTCTCACAAGAGGTGAGAATTTTCTTGGTTAGTATACAAGGACCACTTCGGCCAATGCCCACAGCGTGCGATATTCTGCGTTAGGGAAGTGCGTTGCATGCATTATATATACATATATCTGTGTTTTTGCCGTGTTTTGCCGTGTTTTTGATTTGAGAAGCGTTCTGTGAAATATTCAGTCTTCCACTTTGTTTTTAACGTACTTTAGTTTCGCAAATTTTAAAGCTTCCCGTTGCTAAAATTACTGTCCCATTTAAGAATTCTTCCTGCAGTGTGTTTAATTCTCATAGAAACAGTTCTGTATAATTTAAAATAACGTAGGCCTGTAACTATTACAGATTTTTTCTCATGCCCGCAACATCGGAACTAATTCTGTAATTCCTCAAGTACAAATTTTTTCTGTGTACATATTTATAATTATAACTTATATACTAATATACTACTTTGAACTTGAATTAAAAAATTTCGTCTGTTTTGGCGTATCTCATTCTAATGGCGAGATCAGTTATATTCATTTTAATTTTAAACATGCAAAAAAGAAAATAAAATATCTGAAATAATCGAAACCCGTAGATTATGAATTTCTAAACTTCTCGTAGATAACTTCAAAATTTTACAAATTTTAATTTTTAATCCCTTTCAGCTGGTCTACCTGATAGCCTAGTCGCATTGGCATACCGATCTTCACTAACACTATAGTATACACTACTAACACATTTTTTCAAAGACCTCACAGACTATATTTATTGGGTGAAAATAAACTTTTAAAAATTTAAATAGACATTTGAAGGGGAACTCAGGTATAGAAAACTGACCAGTGCCGTTTCGTCGCTTTTTCAGTGTGTTTTCATCGGCAGGGTAGCCGCACTACTTTAAGGGACATATTCTCATACAGAACTCATGCTTTGCTTTCGATTTATTGTATGCATTTCTATGGTTCTCTAATAAATCATATAATAAGAATAATTTATTTCCTTTAAAATATTTTCAGAAGGAACACAACTTTTGAAGGCGTTTTCCACGCAGAGCATTAGCATGGCATTTTTTATTTTAATAATATTTTTCGCAACTAAAATAATAACTATTAATCTTATCAAAAAATGATACCTGGTGAATTTGTTGATCTTTTTGAGATAAACAATTTTTTGCTTAACATTTTTTCGTATGTCACAAAGTTTGTCTGATTAATGGAATTTTTTCAATAAGATTTTTCACGACAAAAAAACTGTGCATCTTATCAAAAAATAACCTGACACAATCAAAACTAGAGCCGGAGGTCAAGAATGGCTGACCAACGAACGTTTTCTTTCTTTTTAAGACTTGAAAAATGGTGCTAAAGTACAATTTAATCTAATAATTGCTTCTGTCTCAAAATTTCTGTATCTTCTTTCTGAAAACATGGAGATTTAATACAAAATGGCGAAACAAATCTTTGATGAGAATATAAGGTTTGCTTTTATACAAAAAAAATCAAATTTATGTTTGACCTTCATTTATGAAAGTTATTTTTTTAATCATTAGCCCCTCGGTAAACATTTACCCAAGTGACCAAAACTGTTATCAATGAACTAACTTCTAATAGGACAACCCTTCGTCCAACTTCAACTTAAATTGGACAACTTTGATTTTTTGAGTGAGTACTCTAAGAAATAATGTCCCATATACACGACTAGTGTGTTTCATGATATATCGTCTCGAAAAGCATGCCATTTGACAATAATTGATAAATTTATTGGCAAGTTTAATTCTTAGCCTTTTTCAATATCAGACTGAAGGATTTATAGCAATAAGCATTAAATTACCATTGATTCCAATCATTGAAAAAAACATACTTAATAAACACAAAAAAAAATGGTCCAGGGCGAATATTTTGAAGGAAAAAATTTTCGAAGAAAATGAAACAGGAAGCTATATCGGTACTTTTCTTTCCAAACTTACGACAACAAAGGATTACTATTTTGGAGAAATACCGACCGAGCTGTAAAACCTTGGAAGCAATTTTCAATGTAGTCAATGGGCTAGTTATGAGGGTTATATTTATCAAAGTGGGACAAAACAACAAAAATCGCTAACGAACATCATGCACAAATAATACAAAAACTAATGTTTGCACTTGTAATGCAAATAAACAAATTTGATCTGGCATACATATAAGCTGTGTCAGAGCAGCAATATTGCAGCGAGTAGACAACTTCGAAGTTCTGTGGGTCTGTGGGTAATACAGATTACATGATTACCGACAGGGAAAGATAGAAGCAAAACTTCTGCGTAAATCCTGCATGCGTCAGTCGATAATTCTTATTTTCATGAAGAAACTTCTTTCTTCTCCCAACTCTGTGCATGGTCACAAACTATCCTTTAATATTGATTAATATTTTCCGACATTTTTTTGAGTTATTTAAACTTTTATTTTTCAATGTGGGTAAAAAAAATATTGATAGCAGGACTGCCTTGATCAGCTGGTACAGACGTTACATGGCCTTAAGGGCAGTGACATAGCTAAATACCTACATTACCGACCTCACTTTTTCAGTTCACTGAATGTTTTTATGAACCTGAGAACTTTTTTTGTAAATAAAATATTGAGCTGAAATTTTGGAAAATGTATTAGAGTACAATAAAGTACGTTTAGGTACTGCATTTTGGTAGGAACTTCACTGAAAATTATTTCATCCTTTTTCTGAACCTCGACATTTTTTGAACGTTCGAACTTTTTTTATACATAAAATATCGGCCTCAAGCTTTGATAAATGCAAGATCCGAAAGAAAACTGCGTTTAAGTACAAAGCTTAATAATAAAAGATGTAAAAAAAAATTCAACTATCAATTCCATCGGCATCAGCCGGTAACGTTGTACACGAAATTAGGAACTCTCTAGAGCCTCGTCTAGTGGCCGTCAGGGTTCGTATTTTCGTGTACAACGTTACCGACTAATGCCAATGGAATTGATAGTTGAAATATTTTTTTTTACATCTTTTATTATTAATATTTGTACTTAAACGTAGTTTTCTTTCGGCTCTTGCATTTCTCAAAGTTTGAGACCGATATTTTGTGTATAAAAAAAGTTCGAACGTTCAAAAAATGTCGAGGTTCAAAAAAAAGGTAAAATAATTTTCAGTGAAGTTCCTAGCAAAATGCAGTACCTAAACGTACTTTATTGTACTCTAATACATTTTCCAACGTTTCAGCTCGATATTTTATTTACAAAAAAAGTTCTTAGGTTCAAAAAAATATTCAGTGAACTGATAAAGTGAGTTCGGTAATATAGGTATTTAGCTGTGTCACATGCCCTTAATCAGACACCGTCATGATGAGTTCCGATCGTAGGCGATTGATAATTTTGGTCCATAAATAATGACAATCATTTTTCTCTATATCTTAAGTTTTACAATATTTGCAGTTAAAAAATAACATTTAGATCTCCGAGTGGAATGTTCAAAATTTTCACATAAATGAATTACTTCACCTGAATTTGGAAGGGGAAATCCACGTAGAAATTCCGCGTGAATATTTTCAGTTGAAGCTGTATTTTTATGTGTTGAACGCGTTTTATGTAGGATAAAAAATTTTGATATAAAATTATGAATATTGGATTGGAACGTGTTTACTTGTTGCATAATTGCAGGAGCGATAGCCAAGAGAAATATATTTTTCGTTGAATGTAAACGATCTTTATGTAGTGTAACACGGTGAATACTTGACAAATTTTTCTATGATAACGAGAACGCCGAATAGAGGTTATGTTAAAGTAAAAATTAAAGACATACCTAGGAAATGTGTGCAATTCAAAATAAAAATATCAATTCCTACGCAAAACAGGACTTACTTAGTGGTTTATCCCGTCCAATTTTGTCGATCCAGTTGGACCACGGTTGACCGTGAAAAAATGTAGGGCTATCACTCCCCGACATTACGACAGGCAAGAGTGCTTGGTATGAATGATGTATATATCTAACATACACTATATTTGCGCATTATGTTTCATGTTTACGCTCTATGGCTGGACCAAGCAACTTATTATCGATCTAGTATTTACGTTGAGATGAATTAAAAGAAATCATTACAAAATATTACACAAACTTATGTGTCATAGGTGATACATCTCTGTATAAAAATAAAGATAATTCTAGGTTTATTTTACTCAGCCCGGTGCAACTTACGTTAGGGCGGGGAAGCCTGTAAGATTGTGTAGGGTGAAAGTGGGATGAGAGTTGACCGGTAGCCACCAGGCGAAATCGCGGCGCTGACCGTCGACCCTTTAGGGTCGTCTTCAGAGATAGGAAAGTAAAATACCCAGAGTGATTTACGTAGTTTTTACGGTAAGTTACTAGGTATTTTACATGCCTAGTTTCTTAGGGTGGCGTCCCATGATTGCATAATAGACCTTTTCATTTAAGAAAACGACATTGCGCAAGCGCCAAAGATATATAGCACTTCCATGTGAGACTGCGTCAATTTTGACTGAAACTTATGTGAAAATAGTAAACATTGACGAAAAAAAACTATTTCGAACAATTGGAAGTTAAAAAACTTCCGAAACAAAGAAATGTCTAATAGATCAGGTGAAAATCCATTGAAAAAAAAGATTGGTGAGCACGAGAGGTACTGTTTTGGAAAGTGCAAAAGTGACAGTCGGTCCAAGTCCTACTTGGAATGTACTTAGTATTTTATTATATTTTGAAAACCCTGTTTAATATATCGAAAGAGTGACATTCCCGATGGTTCACTTAAAAAGCATATTAAAAATTGCGCGAAATGCAGTAAAAGTGATATGTGGGTGAGGTTATATGCGTGCAGGGACGAGTATTTTTCAAGCATGAAGGATGTAAACAAGGATACTTACATTTGCTCATTGCATTCTATTAATTTTAACTTATTTTCATTCCAAATGGTTTAGAAAGGTTTAATCAGATGTTTAAAGTTTTTTAAATCCTAACGTTCTCTCATTCAAACAGTTCAATATTGAAAATTAAAATCTGCATGTACCTTCTTTAATTTCGAGCATGAGATTAAAATCGTCTTTCGAAAGGAAGTATTTTACGTTTTTTATCAAAAATGTTCAAATTCAAACCCTGTGGATTATTAATTCTTTCAACTCTTCCAAACCTGCATTTTAAAATTCTTTACATTGAAAATTCACGCTTTAAAATAAATTATTATATAATATTATATATTATATAATAAAATAATTAAAATTTCTAAAAATTCTTAATTGAGCTTATTGTAAATTATCGTGTGATACGACATTCTTAATATTTTAAGTGATTAGATGTATTTTCTTCCTCAAAATTTGTAAAATTCCCAGTTAAAAAATGAATTTACTGACATATTTCTCGTCCTGTTACAAAAAATTCCTACCTTCACCGTCAAGCGGTCATCGTGATTTAAAAAGTACTATATAAAAACATGAATAAAAAAATATTTTCACTTCTTTCAGTTTCACGTATTTATTACAAACAATTTTTTCACTATTTTCTATTCATGTTTCTCTTATTGTACTAATTTTCAGAGAAAAATTTTCCAACTAAAAAAATCGCATTTGCATTTATTTCAGTAATTTGAAAGCTAGGTGAATTTCAAAACTCTCAACCCACTTATAATGATAGATATCAATTCATTTTTAACTGCATTTCTTTAAAAACGCTTTATTAACCTTTTTTATATTTTGTAATTATTAAAATTATTTCAATATTATGCAAAACACTATTTTTCGCTGCTAAAACCTTACGCTATACGCAGTGTAAACATAACCTGCATTCCACATATGGTCAATAAGTTGCTGCTTTTTTCCTTTGGTGCATTGTTTTTTGCATTTTAACCACCTTTTTAACTGACAAATGACATTTTTTTCTACCCTTCTATGCAATAATTCAGCACCTGGCACATCATTTTTATTCACTTTTACATTAAAAATAGGTACGATAGTGTACATTTTACCAAAAATATGACCGAAATTTTTAAATGCCCGCTAAGTGTCATGGCGGCGCCTAACCTTCCGCTCTTAAAAGAAAAGGACTATTGCGTTACGTTTTGTGCAATGCGTCAAATGACTAGACATATCAGCCAATCACAGTGATTCTCTGAATAACTAGGTGAATATTATTGGTTGAAATTTCTAGTGAATTGACGCATTACGCAAAACGCAGAGCAATTCTGCAATCATGGGACGCCACCTTACACAATGTAAATTACGC
Source organism: Belonocnema kinseyi (assembly GCF_010883055.1). Classification (NCBI taxonomy): domain Eukaryota; kingdom Metazoa; phylum Arthropoda; class Insecta; order Hymenoptera; family Cynipidae; genus Belonocnema; species Belonocnema kinseyi. Next base: position 135,559,759 of record NC_046660.1, read on the forward strand.
GTATATGAGACTGCGTTCTATGATCCCCGTGCCCCTCCGCAAATACAACCTCTAAAACTTGTTTACTATTGGAAACATTCCTTGAAATAAATTAACGAAATCTCACAGGCACATAAGTGTATTATAATACAGTTGGCTTATTAGTATATATTTTATAACCCTACCGAAAAGAATCTTTGAGTATGTACTAAAAATTCTTTAGATCAAAAAGCTCAGAGAAATTCTCCGCAGGCACTCAGGTAGATATTTTTAAAGGTCCAGGAAGCTCGTTTAAATGGTCTGAAGGCTTTAAAATATCTTTTCCGAAATTGAAATAAGAATACGATCATTAATAACAAGCAGAGAGGCTATCTCAATAGAGTAGCCGACACTCAAGGGTCCTTTGTTAAGCTTTAGGATTAAAATTTAGAAGTAGATTTTTTTTTAATTTCATAGTTAACAGCCTAAAACATAATGATTCGGAATCTACGGGTTTATATGACTTCAGACATCTAACTTTTTTTTTAATGCCTAAAATTGGAATTAATAGAACGTTTCTCGTAAATGAAATGAGATACGCCAAAAAAGAGAACATTTTTGAATTCAACTAGAAAATTGTATGTCAGTATATAAGTTATAATTATAAATAAGTATAATGAGAAAATTCATCAATAAAAAAAAGTGTTAATAATTTGAAGAGAAATTTAAAAAGGGAGAGAGGATTAGCCACGACCAACTACTGTAAATAACTTTGCCCGCCCGGTAAGGGACGAATACAAAAGGAACATTATATTAACGTCGCACCACTCTTAAAATGACCACTAAAAGGATCGTGAAAAGGACCCAAATCTCTCAAACTATCTCAGAGACTATTTTGTTTCAAATCGACTTTGTTTATAGACTCAAATGGGCCAAGCTATTTCGCTAAAGAAAACTGAGAGATTTCTTTCGGTAGGGTAGGCACAATTTTTCTAAAATTAAATATAAAAACACATGTCAGCTTTCCAGCTATTAAATATGAAATTGATCAATATTTCATAATAATAATAATAATAACAAAAACGCGGATATAAATGCGAGAAATATTTACATAACTGTGTCCCAGAAGGCACCTACAAGTAACAGTCTTTAATATTATGTTGCAAAAATAAAACATTGCGCTTCATTTGGATGATTTTGATTATTTTTATTTACTTGTATACGTTTAAAATTATCTCATCCCATGGAATTTAAGGAAGTCCGAAGTGTTTTTGTGTTTGCTCTATTTCAGTTTATTTAACATTATTATTTTTTAATTAAAAATATTCGCATTAGAAAGGGAAATCCTACGAATGCCCATGCCAAATTTCAAAAAAGTGATGTTATGCACAGTTCTAAAGGTCCGCCGTCTTGACACGTAATTTACTAGGTATTTCGGCTGTTTTCTACGTAAAATACTTGAGTTAGGTATTTTACGTAAAAAACCTCCAGTTACGCGTAACTACATATCCCTGGCCGCCTTGCTACAAAATACATGGTGAAGATCAGGGATTTAGACGGAAATGTACGATTGTATTGAAAATGATCGACTGCAACATTCTATTTCTAGTTTATATATGAGAAAAAGAGAGGTGACAGTCGATAATCGAGAAGTCAGGAGTTCTTGGTTACCGAATACTGCCCCTCTCTTTCTGACACATGAGATAGAAAGAGATAGTTGCAATCGATCGTTTTCAAAATGATCAAACATCTCCGTCTAATTTCATTCGATAGGGAGAGAAATCAGCCGTGGGACTGCAGTGTCGTTCGATTCCTACAAGTTACTAAACTTCGATTCGACTAATGTCGAAAGTCGGTTGTTCTATAATCGAACTACTTCTCGATTCAACTAAATGTCATTGGAACTAAAACTCTATAGTTTGTGCACAGCAGATGGTGTTTCTCGGAAGAGGGTCGTGTGTATAGTTAGAAAGTAGTGTGCGGTCAGTGAGTTGTACCAAAACATACGTTTAGCGGCGTGACATGCAGACTAAGAGTCATCGATAAAGAAGCACTGATAATCATTTGAAAAATAATTAATGTTATAAAGTTGAATAAAACTATAAGTTGTTTTTAATTGAGTAATGTGAAATTGGGTAAATGTACAGGAAATTAAACAACGAAATTAAATGAAAAGTGACCGGTTTATAAAAAGTGTATTTTTTCGTAAGTTTGTATTTTGATTCACCGTGAATAATTTTCTGAATGGGGTTTTAGATTTGTTGTTTATTTTAATGTTAGAAATTGTATTTTCACTTTCATTAGGATCTGTGCACGAAAAACGTAAAGCTGTTTTTCGAAAATGTAATAGTGGTATATTAATTTGAGGTTATGCACGTGACACTATCTTTTTTTTAACTTTATTACAGTTATTAGGTACGATGAGGTGTCGCTCGCTCATGCGGAAGGCTTTAATTTTGGATTCTTCCAAACTTGAATTACACAAATATGCATACATCTTGTAATACGTATTAGCTTATTAGAAGTTGTTAAAAGAATGCCCTTCATAGTTTCTGGAGCAGTACTTTGAATGCTTCATTTGAAACTATATTGTTATTATAGCAAAAAAAAAGTTGAGGGATTTTTTGTGTAAGTTTTTTATTATAACTTAAGCCTATTCAACTTCGTTTTAAAAAATAATAAAACTTAACATAAAATAGTACTTTTCAAATTTGGAAACTTTGAAAAAGTCTAAAACAAATTACCTAAATGATCTAAACCAAACAAAACTGGAATTTAGTTTTAAAAAAACGAGATATAGTCAACATAATATTTATTTATGCATTTGATAAGTTATAAAATGATAAAATAAAGTCAATTATAAATAGTAAAAAATTTAAGAATGAGAGCATACTTAAAAATAGGAATATTACTAAAAGTACCAAATGAAGTATTACAGCCGTAGTTACTATCAGTTCTATAAATAATACCTTTTAATTGATAAAACGAAGTTAAATGCATGCTTTGCAGAAGTAAAAGGAGAGGAAAAAAGCATTGGCAGGCCTACAATTATCTTTGTATAATAAGAATAAATGCGCCTTCAAATCCAACTTCGACTCCTCCTTCAAATCCATTATAATATAAAATCCGTTAATATTCCGTGAATTTACATGCAATCTGATGATATTCCTTTCAATATTTTGAAATATTTGAATCCCTGTGAAATCCGTTGAGACCCAGGAAAATTGATTAAAATACCTTATTAAAAGTCTTTAAAATCCTTTAGAATTACTAATATGCTCCGAAATCTTATAAAACCTCTTAAAAGTCGTTTGAATTATTGGTAAATCTCGTAAATTCTCCTAAATACTTTGGAATCCTTTTCAATATTCTCAAGTCTTATAAATCCTATGAAATCCTTTCAACTCAAATCGCCTCATTTTTGTGAAATTCTTTGCAGTTTATAGAAATATTATAAAATGCTTAGAATTTTTGTGTATCTATTGAAATCCGTCAAAAATCACTTAAAATATTCGAAATAATATCTAATCACTTCATTGACTCTTGTGCAAGAATTTTATCGGGTCAGTTGGTGAGACCCAGTCCGCTTCTGAATGCTATTTTTTATAAATAAATATTTGACTACTAATAAGAAACTTATCCGACACTGACCCCTCCTGGCCACTTCTCTGGATTCGTGCCTGATGTTACGCAGATAATAATTTCCGGTAGCTATTTTTTTCGTTTTCGAATTCCGTCCTTCCTGAAAATTTTCTTTTTTCATTTATGGGTACTTAATATTTAACTGATGCTTATACTAAACTTAATATTAATCTGCTATTGTTCTTGCAACTCGTTCACAGGTTTCTGAACTCCAAGGATGACTTGCCGATTAAAAATGTGTAAAGCAGGTTAGCCTTTATTTAATATTATATATTTGACTCGCTTATGTTACATTCAATTATGTTAAATAAAGCTTTTTTACGTATAAATAAGTATTTAAACGAATACATGTGCCATCATCTGAAAAAATAAAAGGCCTTTATAAGGAGATGGACTAGTAATAGGTAATGGACTTTTTTAATTTGACTAATTCCCAGTTTAAAATTCAACCCTTGCTCCACACAGCAAATCCCTGTCTTAGCAAAGATTTCTCTAAACACCGATAAAGTAGAAGCAAGGATTCTGATATAATTTGCAAAATAACAAATTACTATAAAATTATAATACTTTTGCAATTCTAATCCTTATTTTATTTGTGAAATTAGTAACAATATTAAAGGTTCGCCACATAAATTAATTTCAATGCTAATTTTGAAATTTAGTAAATATTTATTTTTTTGAATTGGCACTGCACAAATCCGGCCTATTAAGTTTAAATAATATAAATGTTTATCCATAATAGATAAAGAAACATGTATTACATTTTCAATTCCTTGCGGCAAATTTTCATTGAATAATTTGATACAATCTAATCAATATTGATCCTAGATTAGAAGTAAACTTCACTAATCGATTCTATGTACAAAATTACTCCATAAACTTGTACTAAATTTTTACTATTATTCGAAACTCTTTCTTTCCTCTACAAATGTATAACTTGTATGGTTGCAGTATTTAAATAAAAATTCTGCTATTATTTCGCAAGAATAAAAATCAAATAATTTCAGAATTTATTAAATTGATCTCTTAAATGTGGAACGCTTGCAAAGTTAAAATAAGTCGAATTTAACCGATAAAGATTATATAATTTCGAATTAAAAGCCTTCAATGATAAATTATTTTTAATTAAAACCATGTATATTAGGACATTTTATTTTAAATTAGAATACAAAATTTTACATAGAAAACGTTCTAAGAGAAATCATTTTAAGATAAAAATTTTTAAAAATACTTAGAACTTGTAATTAAACTTACAATTCTAATACATAAAATAGGTCTCCACTCATTAAAATATGGAACAATTTGTACATCCTCATCATTTATGTTTGCGAAAGTATTATAATAGGACAAAATGTTACAAATGCAAATTTTTGGCAAATCCACAGGAGATACGGAAAAAAGTTGTATGGATGAATTACAGCTTTTGAAAAGTCCTTAGAACCTTTGTTGAACAATTTTTTGATAGAATTTGTCACTTTTGTTTCATTTAACTAAAATACTATTTAAAATCATTCATATTTTAAACCCAACAACGCAAGATACGAGATAAAGTCTTGAGGGGCAATTACAGCTTTTAAAAACTCGCACAAAATTTTCTTAAAACATTTGTGACAGGACTTTTAATTTTGGTTTTATTTATCAAAATAATATGTAATCTTTAAATTTTTACACATTTTTAAAAATTTCAAAATATTTACAGCCTATTTTTTTCAATATTTAAAAATTCGATGTACGGCTATTCATAGTACTCGGAAATTCGAACAATTTATCCTAATGACTTTTTCAATAAAAAGAAAATGATCAGAATTATAGCATTTTCTATATCCAAAAAAATAAACCAAAAGGAACATTTTCAGCTAAACAACGCATCGCATAAAAAAATTCAAGAAAAGAAAAACGTTGATTTTTGAAACTCTGGCAAGATTGCCACGACAACTTTTTGAATTTTGTTGAAAAGTAGAAAATTTAAATATTGATCATATTAAAAATAATGCAAAATAAAAAATTTCATTTTTTGGCCTATCTATGCAAGTTACAAAAAATGAATTAACTAAAATTGCGTGCCCTCAAAAGATCTACAAATTTGTCATTAATCACTTTATCAGGATGCGTAGTTTTTCCTTTCAGTCAAAATAAAAAAAAAACAACTTTAAAAATAAAAAATTAGTTTAGGACCAACGACACATGCTATGAAAAACATACATAGACAAAAGTTGCTCTTCTAAAAAATAGCGAAAACTTGTTCAAATTTGTCATGGATATTTGTTTAATAGGACACATAGCTTTTGTTTTAATCATAAAAAATAATATTGAAAATTTAAAAATTCAATTTTTCGAGAAACGAATCAAGGTACCAATTAAAATTAACAGACAAAACTTTTTACAATAAAGATCTATACTTTTTTTATTAATCATTTTTCGATAGGACGAGTAGATTATATTTCAATCGTAAAAACTAAGATACAAAGTTGAATTTTTTTTTTGAAAAACGACACACAAGAGATACACAAAATTAAAAGACAAAAGTTTGTTGAACAAAAACTACCTACAAGTTTGTTATAAACTCGGATTATAAAATATATTAAAAGTAAAAAAAGGAACTTTTGGGAAAAAACAAAAACAAGATACCAAACATTTTATTTAACAACATTTTTCGCCTAAATTACATCTACATTGAATATGAACAAATTAGATTTATAGAAAAATGACACCAGTCGGAGTAAAATTTTTAATAATAAGTTTTATTTTTATAGAATGCGCTTTTTTTAATAATAAAAATAAGACAATAAAAATACTTTTGTTGCAATACTAATGCATACTATAAATGGTAATAATGTAAATTTATTGAAATGTTCAACATTGTTCAGGGTAGCTAAGAATAAAATTGAAGGCAAAATAAGAAACCAATATTAAAATAATCATCAAAAAGGAGATTTGTACTTTATTTTTCAATATCTGAATAAACAGCCACAGACAGAGGTACAAAAATAAATATAATATACATTTCATATAATAGAATTCAACATAATGTAGAAAAGTTCGCATTTAATAATAATAATAATTATTATTATTATTATAAGTTCAAAAATATTTACATTAAGTGAAAAGTGACCAGTTAATAAAAAGTTTATTTTTTCGTAATTTTTCATTTTGATTCGTCGTGAATGATTTTCTGTATGGGGTTATAGATTTTTTGTTTATTTTAAATTTATGAATTGTATTGACTCTTATTAGGATCTGTGCACGAAAAACGTGAAGCTGTTGTTAAAAAATGTAATAGTGGTATATTAATTTGAGGCTATGTGCGTGACAATATTTTGTTAAAAACTTTATCACAGTTATTAGTTACGATGAGGCGTCGTTCGCTAATGTCAAAGGCTTTAAATTAGGATTCTTCAAAACTTGAATTACACAAATCTGAATATATCTTATAATAATATGTACTTGGTCATTAGACATTGATAAAAGAATTCATTCATATTTTCTGGAGCAGTACTTTAACTGTTTCATTTGAAACTGTATTGTTATAATTATAGCAAAACAAAGTTGAGAGAATTTTTAACAAATTTTTGGTATAACTTTTTAATTATAACTTAAGTACATTTAACTGCGTTTTGAAAAATAATGAAACTTTACATATAATAGTACTTTTTAAATTTGGAAACGTTCAAAAAGTATAAAATTTTTTTTTTAAATCTAAAACAGAAATAAACTGGAATTTCATTTTTTCAAATTATATATAGCTAACATTATATTTATTTATGTATTCGGTAAGTAGTAACATGATAAAATAAAGTTAATTACAAATAGTAGAAAATTTAAGAATGGAAGCATACTTAAAAAAAGGAACATTATTAAAAGTAGTAAATGAACTATTGAAGTAATTACTATCAGTTTGATAAATAATACCTTGTAATTGATAAAACGATGTTCAATTCATGCTTTGCAGAAATAAAAGAAGAGAAAGAAAGCATTTGGCTGGCCTCTTATTATATGTATATAATAAAAATAAGTGCGCCAACAGATACAAAAAAAGAATAACATAATGAAGTAATATTTTGCAGACCCGCCAAATGTTTTTGTCATAGAAAAAATAATATTTAGAAATGTTAAAATCCCTTAAAACCTTATAGTTCCTATAAAATCCTTCTAAATCTTCCGAAAGCACCCATAAAAGAAGAAAGAAAATTTCCATAAAGGACGACATTCGAATACGAAAAAAATCGCCACCGGAAATGATTATTTGCGTAACATGAGGCACGAATTCAGAGAAGTGGCCCGGAGGGGGTAGTGTCGGATAAGTTTCTTATTAGTATTCAAATATTTATTTATAAACAATAGCGTTCAGAAGCGGACTGGGTCTCACCAACTGACCCGATAAAATTCTTACAGACTAGTCCTAAAAGCCATTCTACCCAATTTTTGTGAAATATTTCCAGTAATTTAAAAGGATTTCAAGGAAATGCATTCTTTATCCATTTTAAATAAACATTTATATTATTTAAACTTAATAGACCGGATTTGTTTAGTGCCAATTCAAAAAATAAATATTTACTTAATTGCGAAATTAGCATTGAAATTAATTTATGTAGTTAAATCAGTTAAATGAGGCGATTTGAGTTGAAAGGATTTCATAGGATTTATAAGACTTGAGAATATTGAAAAGGATTCCAAAGTATTTAGGAGAATTTACGAGATTTACCAATAATTCAAACGACTTTTAAGAGGTTTTATAGGATTTCGGAGCATATTAGTAATTCTAAAGGATATTAAAGACTTTTAATAAGGTATTTTAATCAATTTTCCTGGGTCTCAGCGGATTTCATAGGGCTTCAAATATTTCAAAATCTTGAAAGGAATATCATCAAATTGCATGTAAATTCACGGGAGATTAACGGATTTTATATTATAATGGATTTGAAGGAGTTTATTCACAAGAATTAAGGGATTTCAAAGGATTTGAAAACATTTCTATTAGATTTCAATAACTTTAAAGGTTATTTTAAGAGATTAGAAGGACATTTTAAAAGATTACCAAGAATTTATAAGCTCCTACAAATTTTCAAGATTTTTATAAAGATTTCAAAGAATTTGATACATTTTGGGTATTTCCAAGGATTCCAACGAAAGATCATTTCATTTAAAAACTTTAAAAGAACTTCCAAGGATTTTAATGATTTTACGCAATTCAAAAAAATTGTATGCGGTTTGCAACAATTTACTAGGCTTACAGAAGATTTAGAAGGATTTTATAGGAACTATAAGGTTTTAAGGGATTTTAACATTTCTAAATATTATTTTTTCTATGACAAAAACGCAGCCAATCGTATATTTTTGGTGCAACTCAGGCACCGCATCCTACTTTCTAACTACGCACACGACCCTCTTTCGAGCAAAACCATCCGCTGTGCACAAACTATAGTTTTATTTAGTTGAAATGACATTTAGGTGAATCGAGATTTAGTTCGATTGTATGGCAAATAATGGTACTCCGGGCGAAAGATCGTTTGATATTTCACGAGTCAAATATACTACATTCTAAAAGCATTTTTCATGTTTAGGGTACTATATTAGACCGGAATAAGCAACCGCCATTCTGGTTCCTGGACAGTTCGCGGGAAACAGTGCGAAAAGCATGTCGTATAATTTAATTAAAATTAAGTTTAGAATATAAGAAAAATGGTCTGCTACAGTGCTCCGTTTTGTAAAAATAGAAGCGAGGATGGATTTAAACTTTACCGTTTTCCACTAGGGCGAAGAGAAAGACTGTCAATGTGGATTATAAATTGTAGACGCGACAAATGGAAACCAAATTTTAATTCAAGATTATGCGAAGTTACGAGGGTAGTTCAATAAGTCCTTAGAATGACCAACATATGGCGCGCGAATCGCTCCAAATCATCTGTTTTCAGTCAGCACCACTCCCGACTAGATATATGGTGCAGTCACAGTCCACATCTTCTGAGTTTACGTGTTTTCATAACCAATTGAAAAAAAATTGTTCGTTAAGAAAAATGGGAAAAAACGAGTTCAGAGCGGTAATCAAACATTTTCATTTAAAGGGTTTAACTCCACATGAGATAAAAAAAGAATTGGACTCAGTTCATGGTACATCTGCCCCTGCCTTAGCAACGGTTTATAACCTGGTAAATGAATTTAAGCGTGGTCGTACATCAATAAGTGACGAACCACGTCCAGGAAGGCCCGTAGAAGCAAGTACTCCCGAAATCATCAATAAAATCCACGA
>NC_046660.1:135569705-135573194 GCF_010883055.1 Belonocnema kinseyi
TGAAAAAATGGCTCGGTGGACAGAGATTTCCAGACAACGAAGACGTCATTGCCTCTGTAAGTGTTTATTTTGAGGAACTTCCGAAAACGCACTTTTCTGAAGTATTAAAAAAACTTGAAAAGCGATTGACCAAGTACATAGAGCTCCAAGGAGATTATGTTGAAAAATAAAAAAAAATGGTTTTTATACTTCATTCTAAGGACTTATTGAACTACCCTCGTATTACTAATATTTATGACTGTCACAATATAATTCAAATATAGGGGGTCTGAACGACGCAAATTAACTCACGCAAATAAAAAGGACGTATGATGTGAAATATAAATAGCTATCATAATAAACTCTTGAAAAAGTATTTTATTAATGTTTGACCTATAGTCTATTATTATTTTATTATTTGTTAATATTAATTTAAAAAATCATATGATTATAATTTTGGCACACGCCTATTTGTAAACTGAGTGAAATTTCGTTTACAAACATAATTTTTGCAAGAACTATTTTTTGGCAAATGTGTGGGTTAACAAATCATATAGTCTAATTTCAATATTTCATATAGTATGTCACATGTAATTTGATATAAAATTCATGTTTTGATAACAATGCTTCAGTATAATTAAAAAATAAATAATTTATATCATGTAAGTGTTTAATAATTCGATATCAATTTAGCTATTTTGAATTTGGCGGCGAACCAGGATGGCAGCTTGCACATTCCCCTCTAATATAGTACCTTAGTCATCTTAATGTCACAACCCAGGTATCGCGTCCTCTATATATGTCGCGATAATACCGGCCGGACTCGAAAGGTAAACGTGGATCCGTTTAAAAAATTTAAGACCTATGAAGATAGGTGAGTAAAAAAAAAATAGGTTTAAACAGAAAAATAATCACAAGCGTCCACTTTTATTATTTATTTAGAGGAAGGTTATTTTATATAATTAATGCAATGAATGTCGAGTTAAAAATATGAAAAGCTACTCGCGGAAGAGAAAAGAGAAAAAGCGACTTCTCTAATCAAAAGCTAGTCTAATTCTGCCCTTCATATCAAGAATCGGTCTCCTCTTTTTTGAGCCTCCGAGGTTCCAGAGCAAGTGTTTCTAGTGAAGATCATTTTTTAAGCCAATAAAATTTCTGGGTCCTCCTTTTAAGGATGGTCTCTAATTTTAAGAAAACCAATCACAATTAGAATGAAAATGAGACCTCCTTCTTAACTTTTCCCATGCATCTCAGAATCCCATTGCTCTTATCTACCCTCGAGTCATGTCTATCCGCACCTACTTGATATTTTTAAAGCGCCGTGACTCTTGACACTTAGGGTTGCTGCAACGATTTAGTTGACCATAACTGTCTGACTAAGGAAAGAAGGGAATGAAAATTGGTTTCTGTTATATATTTTATTAGTTGTTAAATTACTAAGGGCTTGAATGTACTATGAGGCTTTTAAGTGAAACTATCTCGGAATTCACCAGAGATCCGAGAAGTTTCTTATTTTATTATTGTTCCTTTTAAAAAATGATGGGAAACGATTTCAGTTTTCGTTGACGGAATATTTATTTTATCGTCTTGGTCCCTTCTTTTCTTAGAAAAACTAATTAAATAGCTTTTTTATGACTGACTGAGTGTCAGTTTCTTTAAAGCAACAACCTTTTATTAAAAGAAGTACATTTTCTAGCGAAAGATTCTTAAGAGGGTTAAATTTTATACTTGTGAACACTTCAGACAAAATACAATATAAATTAAAAATGTTTCTCAGAAAATCTGTCTCATCTATAGGAACTATTAAGTAAGCTCTTATGCGCTAACTTACTCTAAGTGCATTCATTTACCCGAGAAAAGAAACAGGCTTTCTGGTTCTTTTCTCGGCTTGTCTCATGCCTGTCTCGTTTTTGCCAAAAGAAAGAGAAGAGAGTTTGAGAACAATAATAAAAATTGCGAAATATAATTTTAAATTTAGCGATTAGGCCTTTATGGTAAGGCGGTGTTCTTCTTTACCATGCAAAAAGGGTTGAGTTCCACATGATCCCGTAACTAGATGAGCGCGGGATACGCGATTATCACACCACCCCCCTTATTTTAGAAAAGAAAAAGGTTATAACCCTTTTACTTTTCTCTTTACTTATTTAATGGTACTCTTTTTTTTGATCATTTAAATAAAAGATTAAAATACATTTATGTATACATATACAATAAACTTTTGCCAGTAGTTGTGTTAAAACATTAAGAAGAAAGGGAAATACTTAATTTTTAATTTTAGTTATAAAAAGAATCCGTTTTTTTTATTTGTTTGCAAAATTTTGTAAGGGCGGGTAGTTAATGATCAGTCAAAGTCAAGTGATCGCTGTGACGTCAAATCAATATGGCCTTGGAAATTGTACGGTCAGCCATGCTGAATTTTCTTGATCACATTTTAAGGTTAAGTTAGTGGTTATTTACAAAAGTTTTTCATTTGATTATATAGAAGCAAGCCTATATATATATATATATATATATATATATATTTAGCTTTTGTTATTCTTGAAATTTAATTATTTGCATATACTGCACATAGTTCTTATACTTATAATTTATTAACAAGTGTTTTATTTATGTGATTTGTATGGTTATTTATTCTAGTGCATTTATGCGTAAATGTGCAATTTTTAATTTATTTTTATGAACAATTTTCTGTTCGCGTTCTGAGATCTTTAGCTCTACATTATGATCAGGGAATACATTTGTAATTAAGTAAGGACCGACATAGTGGTCGTCAGGTTTAGAAGTCCTTGGTTCCTTCAGTAAGTAAACATATTCTCCGATCTCGTAATTCTCAATGTTTGATTTTCGGTCGTAGTAGAATTTATATTTTAATTTTGCCTGCTTGATATTTTCTCGAGCGGTAGATTGAGCCTCTTATATCTTAAACAACAGATTATCTAGATATTCGTTATAGGTGATTGCAACTTCACCAGTTTCAAATTCAGACGGAATTCTCGGATCTTCGCCAAAAACAAGTTTATGATGGGTGATTTTAGTTGCAGAGTGAATGCTGGAATTAAAAGAAAACATGGCGAATTTCAACCATTTATCCCAATTTTTATTTTCGCAAAAATGGCGTAAATATTCAATGAAAACGTGATGACTTCGTTCTAGAGCACCGAGGAATTGAGGGTGGAAGGCAGTGGACTCGATTTGTTGGATCTTAAAGATTTGACAGAAGGATCTCATTATTTGACTAAGAAAGTTACTGCCTTGATCAGTATGGATGATTCTAGGACAACCAAACCGACAAATCACATTTTCTGCGAGGGCACAAGCGACAGTGACCGACTCAATGGTTTTTAAAGGTATGGCGTCTGAGTATTTTGTCAAACAGTCTTGCACCGTTAGAATAAACCTATTACCTTGTTCTGTAATTGTGGGTCCGGATGCAATAAGGGCACATAAAATTTTTTCGTGCGAAAACGAAGTCCCCTGGAGGCTTTAGAAAAAATTTTCGAATTTTAATTT
>NC_046660.1:135573294-135574558 GCF_010883055.1 Belonocnema kinseyi
ACCCTAAGGTATATTTTCTGAAAATTTTATTCAAAAATTTCAAAAACTGACGTACAGAGCACGAGTTGAAGTGAAAAACGGATTAAAATCGACTTTTTCAAAGAAGTAAGTTTTTTGGCTTTAACTTTTAAACTAAAAAAGTTACAACTTTTTGTCTTAAGAAAAAAAGATACGCAATCAAATTTTACATCCATATATATCTTTTGAAAATTAAAATTCGAAAATTTTTTCTAAAGCCTCCAGGGGACTTCGTTTTCGCACGAAAAAATTTTATGTGCCCTTATTGCATCCGGACCTACAATTGGTAAGGGTCCTACGATATCATTTTGAATCTTATCGAACGCTTTTCATAGCGTATCGGTAATCATCGTAGGTTCTTTTCCTTTTTGTCGCACTAATTTTTTCTTCTGACAGGATCCACAAGCTTTTATGAATTCTTGTACGTCTTGTTTTGAGCCTTCCCAAAAGAATCGCTTTCTCACTCGGGCATAGGTTTTAGCAATACCCATATGTCCGCCCATCACGAATGAGTGACTTTCTTTGATAATTTGTTGACGATTTTCAAAACTGGGTACTAGTAATTCATTGGAGCAGATAAAGATAATTATATCGCTCGCATTTAAAGTTTCTTTTAGAACAGTTTCCATTCCTGACCAAGGTAATCTATCTAGACCATATCCTTTTCTAGAAATGCTGCAATAATTAGCCTTTACATCCTCCATAGCTATTCTAAGTTCCTGAAAGCATGCTCTAATTATTTCTAATGAAGGTTTTTCGTCGTAAGTAGATTTTGCGACCAAATGAAATGTGAATCTCCCATTTTCTTCGAATACTACCGTGTGTCCTAATTGGGGCTGAGTCGATAGAAGCGTTTCGAAATTAACTAGTCCTTCATTTTTAAACTTCTACTCACTTTTGTTGTAAATTTACAGTCTTCTGAGATAAAATGCACTAGGTTGTGATTTTCCATTAAATAAGGATCTTTTACATAGCGTATGCAAGAAGTATTTAACACCAAGACGGGGGATATTGTGTGTCAACTCTGATAGCCGTTATCTGTCTGAAGTTTTCTCTTTTTAAACTTAGTCAGATAATTACCATTTTTATTCTCCCTTTCTTTTATCCCTCATTCTTCTTTCCCCACATTCTGGGTAGCGAGTCACAAATGCGCATCTACCATCGCTTGACCAGAAGTGAGATCCCTATTATTTTCTACTCTGAATTCACTTAGAACCCATGTACTTTCTTCTTCAGCTGTTTCGTA
>NC_046660.1:135574658-135578749 GCF_010883055.1 Belonocnema kinseyi
AGCACTTTGGCCCGATGGAACCCACTGTTTTGCCTGTTGCGTTGACTCAGGAGTGTAGTAGTGGATCTAGGTTTCATCCATGGTTATGAATCGGCGCAAAAAATCGGTCGGCTTACGCGAAAATAATGCCAAATTCTACTGGGAAGTTGTCACACGAATTCGTTTTTGGTCCACTGTGAGCAAACGTGGCACCCATCGCGCGCAGAGCTTCTTCATGCCCAAAACTAAATGCACGATATTGCCCACACGTTCCTATGATATGCCTACAGCATTAGCTACCTCTCTCAATTTCACTTTGGGATCATTCAACATCATATCATGGATTTTTTCGACATTTTCTGGTGTAGTGACCTCTTCTGGGCGCCCAGATCGTTCAGCATCAACTGTGCTCGTACGGCCACAACGACACTCGGTAAACCACTTATGAATCGTTCCAATCGACGGTGCAGAGTCCGGGTAATACTTATCCAGCTTGGCCTTGGTCTCGGATATCGTTTTCTTGCGAAGATAGTAGTGTTTGATCAAAACTCGAAACTCATATTTTTCCATATTAAAAAAAACTCGGAGGTTAGTCGCTTCTCAGTGCTGTAACTCGTAAATGCGTTAACATAAATGGCTGAAGTTTTGACAGGCGTCATTTGAAGGATCAAGCTCCACGAAAATGGTTCACATTAGTGAATACTAATGCCATCTCTTAGAATTTTCAGGTACTTATCAGACTGCCTAGTACGAAATTGGGGTGCGAACAATGGAGCACACGTTATGTAAAAGGTTCTACTTTTATAATAAATAAAAGAACCCAACGTTTGGGGCGGTTATACGTGAAGTGTAATCTACCGTGGGACCAGGACCAACGATTATACAGGGGTATAATCCATCGCTAGACTAAGGACACAGGACAACGGACACTCGAGTTGGATCTAGACCAGAGAACAACCTCTCATCGAGAACCGAGCAAAAGAACCATCAGGAAGCCGACAAAAATAAAATTCAATTGTTAGTGCGGGAGTGATAGAAATGGCCTTTTTCGCAAATAGTGTTTGAGTGATTGAGTGACGTATGGAACGAATCAGCAAGTAGTAAGTTGCACACCTTTCTTTTGTCTCCTTTTTGCCATAAAATTGTCTCTGAAAGAAAGAACAAATAACAGGGGAAATATTATGTGTACATGAATGTATTTGGTTTCAAAGTGTTGCCCTTTAATGAACCGCTCGTGTGCGATTTTACCCCATTACAGAGCCATCTCCTCTTTACAGTTTACGATAACGAGGAAAGACCCGTTCAATTTTTTGTACCCCGTAACCTTCAATGGCAAACAGAGGCTAAATTAATAGATTTTATGCTTTCACGATGATTCATTTTGATAAAAGAGATATTTCGGGTTTCACTCGTGTAAAAAACTACGAATTGTTTGCCGACGTTTCGTGAACATTGCAATTCACATCTTCAGGGCTGACCTGAAACTGAGGAATCAGGTCATGATGTTCTTAGGTATACTTTCTACGATGCCTGTGATTAGCCAGAGCGCCCCACCGTGGGGACTGGTTGAACTTGATTGGCTAATCAAGTCTTTTTTAAAAATATTTTACGCCAAGCTCAAGTTCCATCCTCAAACTTAACAAAACAAGAAAAAACCGCAATTAAAGAACTTAATCAAAATAAAGATATTATAATATTACCCGCAGACAAAGGCAAGACAACAGTAATAATGAATAAAGAAGACTATAACAACAAAATCATGGACCTTCTAACTGACGATCCATACAAAAAAATTAAAAAGGACCCCACAAAAACAATAGTCAGTAAAACAAAGACTCTTCTTAAAGACTCTAAACTTGTAAAAATGATTTGATGAAACAAATCAAACCTTTCTTCGACCGTTGATATTTATTGATTTCAAATTCTTTATGTCTTACGGTAGACATAAAGAATTTGAAATCGACTCTAAACTTGACAGCCAAACAATATCCAACTTAATCCCTACTAATCCCATCTCTCCAAAACTTTACGGGCTCCCAAAAATCCACAAGGAAAACATTCCACTCAGACCGATCGTCAGCGCAATAAACTCACCAACTTACAACCTAGCACGTTTTCTCGCTGCAAAACTAAATCCTTTTACAGGAAACTCCATCACTCACGTCCAAAGCTCATTTGACTTTATTAAAAAGATACAACAGATTCACATTCAACCCCAAGACATCATAGTGAGTGTCGACATAGTATCTTTTTTTATAAAAGTGCCAATCTCAGATACAATTAATATTATTAAATCTTTCACAAACTTCCCTTCCGAGCTTATACCTTTGATAGAACAATGTCTCAATAATACTTACTTCTCGTTCAATAACCAATTCTACGAACAAACCTCAGGGGCAGCAATGGGATCCCCTATCTCACCTGTAATAGCCAATGTTTTTATGGAACTTCTAGATACTAAAATCTTTAACCAAGTCAAACTTAAACCAGAATTCTGGTTCCGTTACGTTGACGAGATGAACTAAATAAGTTTTTCGATTTTATCAATCAATTAAATCCTAATATCCAGTTCACTATGGAAATAGAACAAAACGGAAAGCTGCCTTTCTTGGACGTATTAGTTTACAAAAAATCTGATAACACATTAGGACATGAAGTTTACAGAAAACCCACGCATACAAACAGATACTTACATGCCTCCTCCCACCATCACCCATCTCAAAAACAAACGGTCATCAACTCCCTTGTATTCGCTATGAGCGGACGGTTGGAGGGGATAAGCGAAACTATGTCAGCGCTCGCAGCGGCGATTTTCCGCAACTTCGCCGGACGCTGTTGCCGCCTGCTGATGTGTTTTGTATACTGTAAAAACATAAAATGGGACACGAAATTTGTTGCGTTGTTAATTGCGAGAATACGGGCAGAAATAACAAAGCTGTAAAATTTTACAAGTTCCCTACAGCAACACATAAAGTTTTGCAAAAGAAAAAATGGATTGCAGCTGTAAAAAAAGCGAAGTGAGTGTCATAACCCTTTTTCCAAAATATGCGTATACAGTATGTAAGGATATTTTCTGAAGTGTTCTCCATCTTTCAATTATTAATGATCTCAATTTTTGATGATTTCATTTTTGTCATTAACTATAGTTTTTCATAATATTTTCGGTTGTGAATTTGGATGAAACTGCACATTGTGCGTTATTTTTTCAAAAACAATTTCGTTACAATAAATGTTTATGTAGTATGGTTTTCGTATTTTTTACTTTAACATTCATTAAACTTGAATAATCAATTTTCTTTAACAAACCAAATGTTTGTTTTTGTTCAGCATAACCTGCAAAACGTGACAAAATATTGAAAGTACATTTTTTTAAGTGATTACTTACCTCACTGCTTACAAAATATTGAAAGTAGAGCTGTATTGTGCATTATATTTTAAAATCTTTACATGATGAACAAGTGATTGCACAAAATCTTTAATTAATAAGTATCCTTGCAATAAGCTAAGGCAAATGCGTCCGGCGAAAGTTCTATTGTCAAGCCACCAGGCGGCGCCACGAGGTAATCTCATAGCGAATACAGAGCTGTCTCCATAACAGACAAAGATAACTTACAAAAGGAATTACAAAACGTTAAACAAGTGCTAATACAGAACGATTACACAAACAAACAAACTGATAAATCAATAAGAAAACACACTCAAAAAAGCAAGTCAACACAACCTACGAAAGAAAGAGAGAGTAAAATGACCATCAATCTACCCTACATTCAAGGTGTCACAGAACAAATAGGAAGAATTCTCAACAAACACAATATCCAAACCATATTTAAACCATCTGCGAAAAACATGGCATAATATTCGTGGACTATCTTGAAAAAGGTAATACCATAACCGGAGCATACTGTTCATCATTATTGGACCGATTGAAAATCGAAATCGCCGAAAAACGACCGCATTTGAAGAAGAAAAACTGCTTTATCATCACGACAATGTGCCTGTTCATTCATGCGTAGTTGCACAAGCAAAATTGCATGAAAACGGCTTCGAATTGGTTCCTCAGCCACCGTATTCACCAGACCTGGCCCCCAGCGACTATTACTTGTTCCCTAACC
>NC_046660.1:135578849-135583292 GCF_010883055.1 Belonocnema kinseyi
ACTGAGGCGTATTTTGGAGACCTTCCGATCGAGTACTTTTCGGACGGTATCAAAAAGTTAGAAAATCGTTGGACTCGCTGTATCCACCTAAAAGGAGAGTATATTGAAAAATAAAACCGACTTTAGCCAAAAAAACGTCTCCGTGTTTCATTTTTCAGGGACTTATCAGCCTGCCTAGTAAGTTCGTGATGTTCCTGAGGATTCTCTTTTTAATCAATCTGCGTGAAGGATTCCTGTATAATATTACAGTTCTTTGGAAGATGTTCCGACGTAATTGGAGATATACAGAAACTGTTTCAGGAACTTCTCTTTCGAAGATCTGATAGAAGTTTTGAGAATCTTCAATCTCAATTTCCGCCATGTGCCATTGTTGTGTATGAGATGACGTTGTTTATTTGAAATCACTCACTTGTCTGACAATTTAATTGTTTTTTTATCTCCTTTTTTCACATCCTATATATATATATATATATTAGAATCCCACCGCTGTCACCAAAAATTGTCACAACCCGGGTATCGCGTCCTCTATATATGTCGCGATATAACCGGCCGGACTCGAAAGGTAAACGTGGATCCGTTTAAAAAATTTAAGACCTATGAAGATAGGTGGGTAAAAAAAAAATAATAGGTTTAAACAGAAAAATAATCACAAGCATCCACTTTTATCATTTATTTACAGGAAGGTTATTTTATATAATTAATGTAATGAATGACGAGTTAAAAATATGAAAAGCTACTCGCGGAAGAGAAAAGAGAAAAAGCGACTTCTCTAATCAAAAGCTAGTCTAAGCCTGCCCTTCATATCAAGAATCGGTCTCCTCTTTTTTGAGCCTCCGAGGTTCCAGAGCAAGGGTTTCTAGTGAAGATAATTTTTTAAGCCAATCAAATTTCTGAGTCCTCCTTTTAAGGAGGGTCTCTAATAAGAAAACCAATCAAAATTAGAATGAAAATGAGACCTCCTTCTTAATTTTTCCCATTGCATCTCAGAATCCCATTGCTTTTATCTACCCTCGAGTCATGTCTATCCGCCCCTACTTGAAATTTTTGAAGTGCCTTGACTTTTGACACTTAGGGTTGCTGCAACGATTTAGCTGACCATAACTGTCTGACCAAAGAAAGAAGGGAATGAAAATTGGTTTCTGTCATATATTTTATTAGTCGTTAAACTACTAAGGGCTTGAATGTACTATGAGACTTTTAAGTGAAACTATCTCGGAACTCACCAGAGATCCGAGAAGTTTCTCATTTTATTAGTGTTCCTTTTAAAATAACGATGGGAAACGATTTCAGTTTTCGTTGACGGAATATTTATTTTAGCGGCTTGGTCCCTTCTTTCCTTAGAAAAACTAATTGAATAGATTTTTTATGACTGACTGAGTGTCAGTTTCTTTAAAGCAACAAACTTTTATTAAAAGAAGTACATTTTCCAGCGACAGATTCTTAAGAGGTTTAAATTTTATACTTGTGAACACTTTAGACAAAATACAATATAAATTAAAAATGTTTCTCAGAAAATCTGTCTCATCTATAGGAACTATAAAGTAAGGTCTTATGTGCTCACTTTATCTAAGTGCATTCATTTACCCGAGAAAAGAAACAGGCTTTCTGGTTCTTTTCTCGGCTTGTCTCACGCCTGTCTCGTTTTTGCCAAAAGAAAGATAAGAGAGTTGGAGAACAATAATAAAAATTGCGAAATATAATTTTTAATTTAGCGATTAGGCCTTTATGGTAAGGCGGTGTTCCTCTTTACCATGCAAAAAGGGTTGAGTTCTACATAATCCCATAACTAGATGAGCGCGGGATACGCGATCATCACATTAAGCGATAGGTGGCGCCCCTTGAGGCCAGAACAACAGAATCAAATGCAGTATCAAAACCACGGAGTAATAATAAGGAGACTGATCATGCTGTACCATGATCCAAGAAGCTATAGTCCCGCAACTTGGTGGTACGAAATACGTACAAGCCGCGTCTCGTAAAGTGACCTCCATATTGGTTACCATGACAGTGCAGAGACGCTTTTCTAACGATTCAAATCATTACGCGTCATGATGTAGCACATCTTTTCTCAAACTTACATACTCAAAAGCTTAAATATTCCTGATTTAAGGCCATATGACGCGAGGGTCACGTGACCAAACCTGCCTTCGATTTTGCTTTTCCAACTTACGTCTAAACGAAAAAAGGTATCGCTCTGAAAGTTTGGGAAATGAAAGAGTAGGTAATAAAGTCCATGTCTCTGCTTTGTTTCGGTGAAAATTGTGAGAAAGATTTTTTTTTGAAGAAAATACCAGTGAAAGTTTTCTTTCCCAACTTACGTCCACACGGAATGAGATATTGTATTAAAAATTTGACACGATAAATAGAAGGCATGCAAGAATTTGTCTCCGATTCTAAATAAGTAGAATAGTGAATAAAGTTTTTTTTTTTTTAATTTCTATTTTGCAGAAATACCGACCGTGCTTTCGTCAAACCCTGCAAGCAATTTGCAATATTGTCAATGGGTTAGTAATGAGGTTTATATTTATCAAAGTGGGACAAAACAACAAAAATCGCTCATGAACATTATGCAGCAATAATGCAAAAACTAATATTTGCACTTGAAATGCAAATAAACATATTTGGTCTGACATACGTTTTAGTCTGGTATCAGCTGTGTCAAAGCAGCACTAGCGCAGCGAGTAGACAACTTCGAACTTCTAGGGGTCTGTGAGTAAAACAGATTGCATGATTACCGTCAGAGAAAGTTAAAAACCAATCTTCTGCTGTAAAACCTAAATGTGTCCGTCGATAATCATTATTTGCATAAATAAACTTTTTACTTCCTGCCATTCTTTGCAAGGCCACAAACGATCCTTTAATATTTATTAACATTTCCCGAAAAAAATTTCCGCGTTATTCAAACTTTTATTTTTTAATATGGGTGAAAAAATATTGATCTTAGGGCTGACTTGATCAGCTGTTACACACATCACATGGCCTTAAGGTCTAAAAAGTTTGATCAGAAAAAGTTATCCAGCTTAGGGGCACTATATGTGAAACTTTAAAATCTGATACTTACACTAACCTAAAATTGGAGCGGGCACGGCTTCGGATTGAGATAAAAAATTCAATTTTTAGTTTTAAAAAAGTATAAAAACACCTTCCGTGATATTTCAAGATATGGAGACTCTGAATGAGAATAAAAAAATTTTCATCCAAAAAAGTTATTCAGTTTGGAGAAAATGAAATTTTTGTTTGATGGTGTCGCGGTGTAACAAACTGTTTGTCACTTTTTTGGTTTTGAAAATAATTAAATGGGATTATTAGTATTTTAAATTAGCACTACATGAAATAAATTATTTTGGCGTTAAAAACCAAACTAGTTACATCACGAAAGCATCGTAAAGAAATGATAAAAATTTAAGTTTTTGATTTGGATGAAACTGATATTTTACTTCAATTAAATTCAATTTTTTCATCTCAGTTATTAAGAAACGCTTAAAAAGAGAAGCAGTACTTGTAAAACGTCCCAGAATTACAAAAATTGAAATAATACGCCTAATGGGAGTCCAGTACAGCAAGTACATTGTATTATATTGTATTATTATAATAACCACAGTAATTCTTCATTATTATAATCAATGATTCTATTTTTAATCATTTATAATTAATTTTTATGATAGTTAAAATAATAAAAACATTACTTTAGCAGCCTTTATACAATTACTGCAAATGATTTAAAATAAGTTCAGTATTAAAAAAACACAGAAGAAAATTTGTATACTTTCTGCAATTCGCACATGCAGCGTTTAACACGGTTTAAATTCCCACCTAACGTTCTTTTAAAAATGGAGGTCACTTTACGAATCTCACAGGCCATTTGATTGGTTCACTTTTTTTTAGTTGCGCGTGGCGAGAACATAGCTTCTTGGATCATGATGCTGTACAAAGCGTCTCGATTTTTAACTGCGGTAACTGTTCATTTATCGCCAGAGTTAGGCATTTAAATACAATGCTCCAAGGAAGGGGACATCCGCACTGTGATTTGTTATATCTTTTTCTTCCTCAAGAAATGTGCGTGTGATTGCCGTGTTGAATAACAATTAAAAACTGAGGTCATGTTCCTGTAAATATTGTCAATTGAGTTTGTCAATATACGTGCTTATTTATTTCTGTGTTTTTGTACAGAAGTATGTTGACAAATTTTGACCTGGAAAGCATGGGTAAGTAATACAGATTTAATTGTAATTATTGAATGATATAAAATGTGCAGATTGAATAATGGGACTGTATAATGATGGATGATATGTTGTTATGCTTGTCAAGCACTGGCACTCACTCGCACCAGTGCTCACATTGTGGAAAAAGTATACATTTCAACACTAACTCGCCGCTCGTCGGTGTGTAGAAGAAGAAGGCGATGTTGCGCGCGCAGGCTTCTCTCTCGCTCTCCCAGGAATG
>NC_046660.1:135583392-135586599 GCF_010883055.1 Belonocnema kinseyi
AAACAAATTAAAAAATATATAAATAAAAAATAAACTATTTCTCTTTCTATAATTATTAATTAAATTATTTCATCATTTCTTTCAGTATATATAATTTAATACATCTATTTGCTAGTTATGTCACTTTTTTAAATTTCAAATAGTTGTCTATCATTATAATAAAATTTGGCATGTGATTTGCGGTCAATTTTTCACTGAAACGTATGTGGAAATAGTAAACATTGACGAAAAAAAAAACTATTTCGAACAATTAGAAATTTAAAAACTTCCCAAAAAATAAATGTCTAATATACCAGGAGAAAATCCATTGAAAAGAAGAAAGGTTGGTACGCACAAGAGGTGATGTTTTGAAAACTGCAAAAGTGACAGTCGGTGCAAGTCCTACTTGGAATGTACTTTTTATTTTAGTAGATTTCCAAAACCCTGTTTAATATTTCGAAATGATGACGTTCCCGAGGGTTCATTTAACAGACATATTAAAAATTGCGCGAAATGCAGTAAAAGTGATATGTGGGTGAGGTTATGTGCGCGCAGAGACTAGTACTTTTCTAACTGAACTCTTTCAATGCACCACTTTACTCTAAAAATAATGTTATGCGTGTAATATTCAATTTACTAGATAAATGTATCAATTCAATAAATTCATTCTTTTCATGACGAAAATTGTTGATTTATTGAGAAATTTTCAGAGTGGCCTGCATAGAAGAAATTATAAGGAATTTTAAATAAAAAACATTCATAGCAATAAAATTAAAGCAAATAATAAATTGTTGTGACTACAAATTAATAATTCATCAATGGCTTTTTTATTAATGAACATTCAATTCAATACAGAGCTAACTCACAAATTTAATTTTGTGAAACTCCAACGATTCAAGACTTTATTTTAAACAATTCAGTTTTGAGTTGTTTGATTTTGTATTACTTTCTTTTATTACCAAATTATGAAGAGTGAGTTAAAAACTAAATATTTTAAACTGAAATAACATTTGAATAGAATTTACAAATGAATTAAAGCGTTTAATTATTAATTTATTAATTTTAAATTATTTTCATCACAAATATTTTATGAAGGTTTAATCAGACGTTTTAAGTTCTTTAAATAAGGAAGTATTTTCGATTATTTATACTCTAGCTGCAGTTTATTAACAAAAAGCCATGACATTATTTACATCTATTTACAGTTGTTCAACTCCAACACGTTTTTTATCAAAAATGTTCAAATTCAAACCCTGTGGATTATTAATTCTTTCAAGTCTTCCAAACCTGCATTTTAAAATTCTTTACATTGCAAATTCACGCTTTAAAATAAATTATTATATAATATTATATATTATATAATAATAATAAACATTTCAAAAAAATCTTAATTGAGCTAATTGTAAATTATCGTGTTATACGACATTCGTAATATTTAAGTGATTAGATGCATTTTTTCCCTTAAAATTTTTCAAATTCCCAGTCAAAAAATGAATTTACTGACATATTTCTCTTAGAAAAAATTCCTACCTTCCCCGTCAAGCGATCACCCTGATTTAAAAAGTACTATATAAAAACATGAATGAAAAATATTTTCACTTCTTTCAGTTTCACGTAATTATTACAAACAATTTTTTCACCATTTTCTAATCATATTTCTTTTATTGTAAGAATTTTCAGAGAAAAAAGTTCAAACTAAAAAAATCGCATTTGCATTTATTTCGGTAATTTGCAAGCTAGGTGAATTTCAAAACTGACAACCCACTTATAATGATCGATATAAATTAATTTTTAACTGCATTTCTTTAAAAATGTTTTATCAACCTTATTTTATATTTTTTTATTATTAAAATTATTTCAGTTTTATGTAAAACACTATTTTTTTACTGTTGAAACCTTACGACTATACGCAGTGTAAACATAAGCTACATTCTATATACCGGTCATTAAGTTGCTGCTGTTTACCTTTGGTACATTGTTTTCTGCATTTTAACCACCTTTTTCACTGACAAATGGTATTTT
The DNA here is from genome assembly GCF_010883055.1 of Belonocnema kinseyi. Taxonomy (NCBI): domain Eukaryota; kingdom Metazoa; phylum Arthropoda; class Insecta; order Hymenoptera; family Cynipidae; genus Belonocnema; species Belonocnema kinseyi. The sequence continues at coordinate 135,585,394 of NC_046660.1, forward strand.
TGTCCACCTTTTTATGCAATAATTCAGCACCTGGCACATAATTTTAATTCATTTTTATATTAAAATTAGGTAAGATAGTGTACATTTTACCAAAAATATAATCGCAATTTTTAAATGCCCGCTAAGTGTCATGGCGGCGGCTAAGCTTCCGCTCTTAAATGAAAAGGGCTATTGGTAAATTATTTGAGAAAATGCTAACTTTTGTCATTTATCGACGCGCAAGTTGCGCCTTCAAAGTTACTCTTAGATCATCCGTCAAGAAGGCGCAGTTATCAGCGCATGTTTTTCACATTCTCTTATTCCATTAGATCGGCAATCTCCCACCTCATCTCTGCTTCTGTTATTCTAAAATGTGTGAATGATTAATCGCGGAGACTCGAAGAGGGAGAAAATGTTGCTAATTCATATCACATTTAATATTGCAGAATTATTGGACACACTGAAGATAGATTATACATCAAGTTTCTTAGTGTAAAAACAACAGTGGCACAGAAGGCCTCCTCATGAGGTGAAAATTGTTATATCTGAAGAAAAAGGCAAAAACTAATTGATTGCCTATGTTCATGTGTAGCTGGCCTATACGGTCAATGTAAACATTGTGTTGCTGCACTCTTACACTAACTCATGTATGTTGTGGACTTAAAAGCAATAAACTAATAGAACTTAATAAACGAATGTCATTCTGAATAACTTTAATAGATTAAAAAAGTCATGGTTATGTTTTTATGTTATGTTGATACTCTTAATCCAATGCACACAAATATCTGGTATATTAGGCAGTCTGTGTGAAATAAACACCATGGTTCGATGGTTTGCTTTTACAGTCAACTCCGCTATAATTTTATATTCTTTTTCTGCAATACTTCCCATCCATCTTACTATAATTTTACTTAAAATAAACAAATAATAAATTCTGCGATGTTTTAAATTCGTTGTTATGATCACGGAGTAATAATGAGACCGATCTCTGTACATACGTTCTGACTGCGGGAACTGTACACTTATTGCGTTTGAACACAATGCTCATACGGAAGGGGACATGCGCACTGTGATTTGCTATCTCCTTTTCTCCCGCGAGAAGTGTGCGAGTCAGTGCTCAAATTATGGAAAAAGTATACATTTCAACACTAACTCGCCGCTCGTCGGTGTGTAGAAGAAGAAGGCGATGTTGCGCGCGCAGGCTTCTCTCTCGCTCTCCCAGGAATG
>NC_046660.1:135586699-135593791 GCF_010883055.1 Belonocnema kinseyi
GGAATAGGCCCAGTTCATCCCTGGATATTAATGATTTTACAAACAAAGTTAGGTATGAAAAAAATAAGATGTGTATGTTCGTTTTTTATTCTTGCAGTTGATTTTTTTTAATTTCTAAGAATTTTGCTAGTCACTCAAAAAAAAGACTGTTTAAGTTAACCGTATGTAATTAGGTTTATTAATAAATATTACGAGTTTACTACAACATCAAGTTTGTAAATGAGAATTTTCAATTAGGTAATTTTATTTAATGATAAAATTTTTTCCAACTGTTTCTAAAACTGTTTTAGGAAAACTGAATGATTTGAAAAGATATTTCAAAGTTTAGGAATTTCAGAATTTTTGAAGAGGTTAAAAATATTTAAAAATATGAATAGTTTTTCGAAAATTTATTTATAAAATTATTTCTTCAAATTTTCTAAAAGTCCTAAATATCTTTTAAGTTGACTCTAATTTTTCCTAATATTTTAGGTATCCTGCAAAATAAAAAAAAATACTGAAAAATTTTCTGCATTTTTTTCGGCATATGTGAAATCTTCAAAAATGTTTTTGAAAATTTCTCCGGAATTTTACGAAAATTATATTTATATAACTTTAAAAAGAAACTGATAAGCCGTGATTTCTTCTTGTCAAATCTTGCAATGTGGTTTTACCTTTGCAACAAGCAAATAGTTATTCCCAATTTGTATTTTGTGTTAAAAATTATTGTAATTGCAAAAAACATCATTTTTTAACTCTAAACCTTTTCTTGAGTTTGCTTAAATTAATAGCCCAAATTTTTTAAAAGTTTTTTTTTCTTTTTTTAAAGGCTGAACCTAATAACTCAGTTATTAGTACAAATACTAAATTAGGAAATGTGAAAAGTATTAAAAGTTAAAAGAAAATTAAAGTTTAACTAAGTACTATTTAATAAGATTATATAATAAGTGTTCAAGACAGCAGTTACAGCAAGACTAGTTCTGCGAACTAGAGGTGCTAAGAAATTGCAAGAATCGAAGATTCCCCTCCGCCCTACCATTATCATTTCAACAAATTGGGCGAATTCAAAACAAAATCGCACTTTGACTCCTCATGTTGTCAAGTCAAAGACGGTCTTTAAATTTGTATTTAAGATACTCTCTGGCAATTTCAGACCTTCGAGCGGAATTTAAAGTGAAATTGGTCAAAAGTGTTTTGCAGTGAAAATCAATTAGCTCTTTAAGTACCGTGTGATTTTCGCGAGCATTTCTTCTGTATTTATCTTTTAAAATGTGTCAAATTCTTGCAATTTTTTTCAATTTTTTGAAACATTTCTTTCAAATTTTTGAAACATTTTGTTTCAAATTGGTAAAACTTTCAAGAAGTTTTCTTAGAATACTCTAGATTTTTCTTTTAACATTTTTTTAAACTTTAGACATCTTATAAGAATTAATTTCTCAAAATATGAACTCATTGTACAATTTTAAATCCAATGAAGTTTTAAATTATTCTCAAATTATTTTAAAACTTTTAAACCATCTGATTATTTTTGCAAATGAGTCAAATTTGGCTTCGGTTTTGTTATTAGATTTAAAAATTTTTTTAATTTTCCTTAAAATATTTACGACTTAAAAAAAAGTTTAATCTTTTATAATATTATCTAAGAATTAATTTCTCAAAATACAAAATTATTTTAAAATTTTCAAACCATTCTATTTTTAAATTATTTTTAAAACTTTGAAAACTTCTGATTATATTTTAAAATGAGTCGAATTTTTCCTAACTTTTGAAAACTTTAACGAAGCTTCTTTAAGATATTTCAGATTTTTCAATTAAAAATTGTTTAATCGTTTAAATTATTCTTTAAGAATTAATTTTGTCAAATATATAGTACTTAAAATTTTCAATCCATTCAATTTTGAAATTATTCTCAAATTATTTTAAAACTTGTACACCATCTGATTGTCTTCGAAGATCAGTGACATTTTTCTTCTTTTTTTTTTTTAATTTTGAAAAGTTCTAAAAAGTGTCCTTAAAATACTTGACATTCATGTTTTGCAATTTTTGTAATGTTTTGTAATATGATCTAAAAATTAATTTGTCAAAATTTAAATTATTTCTAATTCTTAATACATTCAATTTTAAAATGATTGATAATTCTTTTTAAACGTTTAAACCATCTGATTCAAATTTAAAATGAGTCCAATTTTTCCTACATTTTTTTGTATTTTGAAAACTGTAAAGACGGGTCCTTAAGGTACCTAAGATTTTTTTTTAAATTTCCAAATCTTTTGAAAGAATCTTTGCAAATATAAGTTATTTTAAATGTTTAGGCTATTCATTTTTTAAATAATTCTAAAATCATATCAAACCTTTTACACCTTCTAATCAGTTTTTAAAATTAGTTTCTTGAAATATTTTACATTTTTTTTAATATAGAATAATTAAAAATTTTGAAACTTACTCAATTTTATAATTATTGTAAATCTCTTTTTTCAACTTTCAAACCATCTGAATATATTTTTAAATGAGTTGAATTTTTCCCATATTCTTTTTTTCATTTTTGAAGATCGAAAAAGTTTCCTTCAAATATTTCGGATTTATCTTTAAACAATTTTTTAATTTTTAGAAATATTTTCCAAGAATTAATTTTTATAAATACAAAATCATTTTAATATTTTTAAAGCCTTCCATTTTTAAGTTATTTGACATTATTTTTAAGATGATTAAACTATATATTTATGTTTTGAAATGAGTCTAATCTTTTAAGATGAGTTAAAAATTTTATTTTTAAAATTTTGAAAACGTTTCTTTAATCAAATATTTCAGATTTTTCTTTAAAATTTTTTTTATTCTTTTAAAATATTCTCAAAGATTAAATTTTTTCAAATATGATATTATTTACAAGAGGTTTACTTAAAATTTTTTTAAACTTTTGATCCATCCTATGATATTTCTAGAAGAGTCAAATTTTCTCGACATTTAAAAAAATTTTAATTTTGAAATACTTTCTCCGTGTAGGTACAAAATTTATTTTTTGGTTATTAAAGTGTAATTTAGTAAGGTGCATAATTATCTCACAGTATTCAAAAATGTACCATTAAATAGAATGATTTATTTAGAAATTTTGATTAACTAAATTAATAATGCAAAATTCATAATCATTATTATTAGATTTATACGTATAACCTCATTTCAAATGGTTACAAAGTTAAGAACATTATTGAAGCAGTTTGTCAGAAAAGGTCCTGACTTCAAAATTAAACAAATTTAAACTTTCCCCGGAATCTTAAGCCAAACATTTTTAATTTCTTAAAACCTTTCCAAATTCTGAAAAAGATTCTAAAATTTTATTTCAAAATCTTCAAAAATCTAAATTTAGTTTTATCTTTTAAAAGTCTTCTCAATAATAAAATTATTTGTTAAAGTTTTAAAATTATGTGTTTAATGAATTCTCATTTTTCCTATTTTTTTTTAAATGTTCAAAATTATAAAAATTAACATAAAATTATCCAGAATTTTTTTACAATTTTTTTAAATGTTTTAAGAAGTTGTCGAATATTCGCTCAAAATTAATTGCTGATAAATTTGATAATTTTTTTTTAATCTTGAAATATTTTTAAATATTCCCTAAAAATATCTTTTAAAATAAAAAATTGTAAATTTTCTTAGGAAACTTTAGAAAACTTTTGTATCTTCTTCAAATCTTTCAAAATTCTTAACAAGCTTTTTCTTTTAAAATCTTAAAAAATCTATATTTCGTTCAACATTTGTCGGCATCACAGCCAATAACAAACTGAAAGCATCCACTAAAATCATGTTCATGCCGAATGCAATCGGTCAGGTTTTCGAACAAATTAAAAATCTGTTTGACAATTTTGAAACGTAATGAGAGAATATTTTTCAGATTCATATGAAAATCTAAAAGAATTTTTTGTTTTTAAAAATAAATTGTTAGAGAAAATTTAAAAATATTTCTAAAAATGCTGGGGAAAAATCCAAAATATCTTCGGCAATTTTTTAATTTTTTAAGATTTAAAAATGTTAAGAAAAATTTGTGCGTTGAAGAATAAATATTATTTAAAAAAGAATTCTCAACTACGAAGATTAATTTTAAACCAATAAAAAAAAATGAATGGTTAAAGTTTCAACTAAAAAAATTTTCTTGCTGAATACTTCAATTTTCCATCCAAAATTCTGAATGAAAAAAATAATTTTTAACCAAATATTTGAATTTTCAATAAAGAAAGGAATTTCCATACAATCTTTATTGTCCAATAAAAAACAACGAATAAAAAATTTTTCGATTTAAAAAAAATTTTTATTTTTCAAGATTAGTTTCTTTAATACTTACACCATTTTTTAAATGTTTATATTCATGAAATTTAAAATTCAATAACCTTAGAAACTATCAGGAATTTTAGTGTTCTGGACTTTTCTAATTTAAGAATTTGAATTGTCTGTAATATATTAAATATTAAATCGAATTAAATATCACATCAAATTATATGAATTTAGGTAATATTGTATATGAAAATTTAAAGAAAAAGATTAAACCACCACCGCGTGGTCCTACTGCCAGCAACCGTCATCTAAAAGTGACACCAGTTCAAGCATATACGAGATAAATCACACCCATGGTCATGCTTCACGAACATGAACTGGGTGGTATATAAATATTTACTTTTTCGGAAATTTTTGAGTGTTGATAGTTTTGTTTACCGGATTCTTAAGTGAACAGATTTTTTTAATGTTTTAAAAAGTTTCAAAATATTTTTAAATTTTCTTTAAATCATTTTGTTTTTCAAATGAAAAATAAATTAAAACTTCCCTCGAAATGTTAGGCCAAAAAATTTTAGTTTCTTATAACCTTTCTAAATTCTGAAATAGAATCCGCAACTTTATTTCAAAATCTTCAGAAATATAAATTTTCTTCTATCTTTTAAAAATCTTCTCAATATTCTAATTATTTTTGAAGTTTTAAAATTATATTTTAAAAGAGTTCTAATTTTTCCCAGTTTTTTCTAATTGTGCAAAATTATTAAAAATACCTTAAAATTTCCCAGAATCTTTTTTGTCAATTTTTTAAAATGTTTTGAAGAAGTTGTAGAATATTCTCTAAAAATTAATTTTTGATAATATTTTTTAAATCTGGAAATCTTTTTAAGTATTTTCTTCGAATGAACTTTAAATATAAGAAAAATGTTTAATTTTTTTAGGAAACTTAAGGCCATGTGACGAGAGGGTCACGTGATTAACCCTGGTCTTTAATTTTTCTTTCCCAACTTACGTCTAAACGAAATGAGATATCGCTCTGAAAGTTTGGGAAATGAAAAAGGTGGTAATAAAGTCCATGTCTCTGCTTTGTTCCGGTGGAAATTTTAAGAAATTTTTTTTTTTTTTTTAGAAAATACCAGTGGAAGTTTTCTTTCCCAACTTACGTCCACATGGAATGAGATATAGTATTAAAAATTTGGCACGATAAATATAAGGCATGCAAGAATATCTCTCTGGTCCTAAATAATTAGAATGGTGAAGAAAGTTTTTTTTTAATTACTATTTTGGAGAAATACCGACCGTGCTGTCACCAAACCCTGCAAGCATGGACATAGGAAACAAGGGACTAGACATGCCATTGCGGGGGTGATGCAATGAGGGGGGAGGTCCGCAACCTTTTGATGTCCCGCGACAAACATGGCAGCGCCCACATATTTATATTTTCATGCACAGTTTGTCGGCAAAAATGCTCGTGTGCATAATCAAATGGTACATCGTAAGATGGCGGCTTTCCCCACACATGGAATTCTTCCCCCTGTCGTGGATTCAACCCCGCTCGCCCAAGTTAGGATGGCATGTCTACTCCCGTGTTTCCTATGTCCATGCCTGCAAGCAATTTGTAATGTTGTCAATGGGCTAGTTATGAGGTTTATATTGATCAAAGTGGGACAAAAGTCTTTGGTTCAATCTTTGAAATCTATCTGAAATCTTTCTGAAATATTTGAACTCTTTGGGAAATCATTTAATTCTTTGTGAAATACTGGTAAATTCTCTAAAAATCATTGTGAAATATTTGAAAGATATCTGAAATCTTTCAAATCTATCTGAAATCTCGGCGAAATCTTTGAAATATTTGAAAACTTTGGGAAATCATTGACATTTTTGTGAATTGTTTAAAAGGCTTCGCAAATTATTTGAAATACTTTTTAAATATTCGGTGATATTTGTTAAATTAATAAAAACTTCATTAAATCTTTTTAAAATGATTGAAGTCTTTATGCAGTCTCTTAAATCGACCCGAAATCTTTGAAATCTTAATTGTCGAGCAATAGAAGACTTTATAAAATCTTTTAAATCTATGCAAAGTCTTTGCGAAACCTGTGAAATTGTTCCGATTTCTATGGCATTTAACCGTTCTTTTAATAATGTCATTTTAAATTTTAATAATGTCAGCTTTTAATAATGCCAATTTAAGTCAAAATCAATTGGACTTAAATAAGTTTGTGCACATTTTTGAATGGACATCCTTTGACCTGCTAGATCATTAACCATTTTCAATAAAATCATATGGTAATTATTACATCAAGAATGTAAAGCTTCACTGTGAAATTGGCATTAGGTACTTTTAGATGAAATAGTAACTCTTTGTTCTATAAAAAATAATTAAGAGATTCTTGTTGCCAGTTTTTAATAAATAATCTCAGAGATTTATAATAATTTTAAAGTTTCTATTACCTATTCGTTTTTTGTTATAAACGTTTTTTTTTTAGTTTGTTAAATGTTAATGGACTCTTAAAAAAACTTGTTCTTCGAAAAAGGCATTGGACTCTATAAATATAAACCATCCTAAATTTGTAATACGCCAAAGGGGTAAAACACACCGGTATTTTGCAAGTAAATAGTCGCTAGCGCATATGGAGCACGGTGAGACGACCCCTTATAAGATTTGACAAGTCTACGCCTGTGGCGTAAAAAATATTTGGGACTGTAATCTGTAATGCAGCTAGCCGCTAGCCCATTCATCTTTCGGGAAACTATTCTTTAACACAGTCAGGTCTGAGGTTGTAAAAAGTAGAAATATAGGCGGGAGGTCTCTAGGAGTCTAGGACTCTCGGTAGATTACTGGGGATGAGTATT
>NC_046660.1:135593801-135600989 GCF_010883055.1 Belonocnema kinseyi
ATTTATTTCTGTTCTTATCGAATTTTCTTAACACGTTTATTATGATTTACAGAAGTTGTTCTTTTCAAAGGAGGAACTTTACGATAAATTCAATATAAATAAATGACATTTTTTAATCAACATACAATTGTTTAGAATTTGCCAGTTATTATTCTCATTATTAAAATTTGAATTCATCCAACAATGTACTTATAATATGTTTAAATATTAATGAAACGTAAAAAATGCATTTTTAAGGTATTTCGCGATGAAGGTAGAATGAAATTCTTCTATCTAAATTTGATCCGAATTTTCTACAGTATTTCATTTTTCACGTTTTTTACTTCAAGGTTTAGATAAATGTAACATTAATGTGCATAATAAAATTAAGAAAAATTCAAGATCTGGCATACAAAATTGAATTTATTCTAGCGAGACGTGTACGCAACAGTATTTTTAATTATAGTTGACATTCGCAAAAGAAACTTAATTGTTAATTAGGCGTCAAAGACAATCGTAAAAATCTGTTTTTCGGATTCAGGGGGTCTAAAAACGTGGACCATTGACAAAAACGGGGGAAACCAATTTTACATAAATCTAATACCTTCTATGACGAGAATGTAAAAATCGAGAATTATTCTAAATCAATCTCAACTCTTAAAGATCTACACCCCTTTTCTCACATTACTCCCTTCCACGCTCAGTAGTGAGTCACGGCTACACCACGAAAGGCAAATAATGGCTTAACCACCAACAACTGATAGGATCCTTTCCTTGTATAAGCAGAAACTATTAGAGAATATGAGAAAAAGAAAAAACTGCGTTTCTTATATTGCAGAGCCGTACTTAAATTACGTAACAGATCACCGGTTCTCTCCAAGGCCCCCCTCGAACCTGTAATGAACCGTACAACTCCCCCCCCCCCTCTTAATATACATAATTTATGGTTTACACAAATAATAAAATAAGGGACTTGAAGCGTATATTCGCTGGAAAAGCAGCGAAATTTGGCTGTTATTCAGTGAAATTTCACTGATCAGCAGCTATATTTCACTGTTTAGCAGTGTATATACGCTGATTTCAATTGGACTTATACTGATTCAGAATTAGAAAGTATAAAGAAGACGAATTTTCAACAAAATACAGGAATGTTAAACTCAGAAAGGACAATTTTTATATAAATAGTTTCATTTCAAATGAAAAATATAAATTTTAAACCAAAAATGAAATAGTTGCATTTTCAGTGAAAAAAATCATTTTTAACAAAATAGTCAAATTTTTAATCAACGAGATGAATTTTTAACTGACTTGAAGGAATATTCAACTGGATTCTTTAATTTTTTTAACTTCCAACAAAATAGCTTCATTATCAACTGTGTTTAGTTGAATTTTCAGTTAAATAAATCATTCTATCGACCAATAAGGCGAATTTTTAACAAAATACATGCTTTTTCAAGGAAATAGCATTTGAATTTTCAACTACAAAGATTGTCAATTTGGAACTAAAATCCAATAAAATACTACGATAATCATTTTTACTTTAATAACTTCTATTTGTACACGGATTCGCGTGGGTACCCTCTCACGAGGCAGAATAAATGATTGTGCAACACTAAACATTTTTATCAAATGTTTAGGCAAATGCGAGTACTTTCAATAAACTCGTATGTAGCCGCATTGTAATTTAATTGTACTAAAATTAATGCACTGATTTTAGGACCGCCTTGGTAAAGAAAAAATTTCAAATGCGCATAGAATGTGAAGTTGAGACTTCTGTTCCAGCCTGGATTTAAACATAAAAAATCATATTACAATAAGTGATAATAATACTGGTTATATGTTCGACTGATTAATCACAGTAAAATATATGGAGAAAAGTATTGCAAGAGAAAATATACTTTAGAAAACCTTGATAAAGCAAAATATTTAACTGAAGAGATTATGAAATTACTTTAACAAATTAATAAAGATAGATACGTACTGAAACTAATGAAAATGAAAGTTTTTACCATTATAGAGTTTCAATTTCTTTTTTAATTCTTAGGAAATATATAGTGCACACATTTTCTTATAAAAATTAATTTGTTTAAAATGTTCAAATGGTTCAAAATCTAGAAAAAAGTTAAGTTCTGAATTTGTTTATGAAATTTATTTGTGTAATAAATCATTAATATGAATTTGCAAGGTGTCGTAGGAAAATGTGATTGGAAATATATTCTTTGTTGATTCCGTAAACAAATTAGGCCTATTCTTCCAAAAATGCCCAAACTCTTAATTTGCTCATGAAAATAGTTTAAATAATAAATTTTGAAAATTCGATCATTATAATTAATCGGAAAGACGTTCTTAATTGAATTTGTAAAAAGAACTGACCCTATTCGTTTGAAAAATAGCAAAATTCTGAATTTGTTAGGAAAGTTCTTTAAATAATTAACCATTCTTGCACGGAGAAAAATGGATGTTCAAACGTAACATCCAGCTTTTCAGGGTTAACATATTTTATGTTTAACTATAAGACAACAATCTGGATGTTTGAAGTTAGCATCTGTAGATATTAAAAAGTGAGATGTTACTATGGAACATCCAAAATGTTTAACTGAAATATCCGAGATATGACATTCATGGTTATGTCAAATAAGGGCTGTAAATATTTGAGGAGTTTACTTATTTATAGTAATTCAAGAAATTAATTGATAACTTATTTATGCATTTAGAATTAAACTTTAATGTTCTTGCATGCATGAAAAGCCTATAAAGGGTGCAAAATGTCGATTAGATGATACGTGCAGTCAAGTTGAGGTTATGTGTAATATTTTCAATGCAAAATAAAAGATAAAAACGCGATAAGTAAGCAAAAAACAAATGATATGTAGTGTGCAGTTAAGATTCTATCTATTTTAGGTTATTAGAACTCAAATTTGATTTTAAATTTATAAGCATTTTGTCAAATGTGTTTCTATGTCAATATAATAATATAATCTGCAATTTAAGATCATATTTCCCTTGTGTATACAGACAGGAGTCGTTATCCAATTTTAATTAAGGATAGCATTAATTTTTATTCTTTTAAAATGTTCCCAAATTGTAATAATCTGCAATTGTGATGTCGAAAATATAGAATCGACAAATTTACTCAAGAGATTTCAATGCGCAATGCGCATGCGCTCGGGCGATTTTAACGGACAGTCATTTCCTCCACGGTTACCTGCGTACCCTTCCCCTTCCAGTGTGCAGCGACACTACCCCTCACTGGATTCGAAGTTTCTCCAGTACTACGATGCTACGTCGCCTTTCGAGACAATCCCTTTGCCTTCCATAATTAGATTATTTCCAATCTAATAATGTATAAATATGATATGTGCACATTTTATGGATGAAAAATTAAACAATTTTCCACTTTTGGTCAAGTATACACACAATACAATAGAATTATAAATAATGAATAAATAAAAACAATAAATACAATGTTCCACTTTTCAAGTTATCGTGGATTAATAATTGATTCAAGTTAACAAAAGTAAGTGTTTGAACAAGTTATTATTATTATTATTTATAAAAATATTCTCTTACAGTTATTCTCGTATGTTGCAGTTTTTTCTAAAAAATTTGACTTTTGATCCACTTTTAAATTGTAGTAAGATAATAATTAATTTAAGTTAACAAACGTAAGTTTCGGCCCACAATGGTGACCCTTGTCAGTGAGTTTTAATCAATCTGCGAAAAATAAATAACGTCTTGTAGGTACGCACTTTTACAATTGGAAGTGTTATTCTTTAGTTAATATCTCAGTTTCTAAATTATATACATTATTTAACTTATTTTTTTAAATTTAATTTAATTGTATTAGTAACTATTGATAAATCATTGAGTATTATTAAAACAATGTATTTTAACGAAATACAACATTGATGAAAAAAATTTAGAATGTAGTAGAAAAATTTTGTAACAAATTTTTTTTTAGTTGTCAGAAAACATTGCAGTCCCTTTAAAAATGAACCTGTAGTAAAAAAATGAAATTTTAAAAAACTTTGTAGTTGAATAATTGTTTAAGTATTCTTTAAAAAATGTTCTTTTCTTACCGACAAAAAGTTTATTTTTAAAGGCGAACAATTATTGTTACTTTTACACAAATAATTCTCATGGATTAAAAGCAAAATTATATAATTATGTAAGTACAATGCTCTTTTTTACAAATTTATTTTTTAGTAGAGTGCGGTTTTGGAAATGCTTTCTTTCATAGAAATAATTTTAAAACAATAAACTCAGTACATTTCAATTTAAAAAATTGAAATTATGAACATTTTCCAAAATTTAAATATTTTAAGAGAGACAAAACTTTGTTAAAGGAAAATTTGTGTATAAGAAATCGAGGAAACATTTTTGTAAGTACAATGTTCCTCGCCAATCTCTATTTCTACTACTGTGAAAAAATTGGCATCAACTTTTCGTTGATATAAGGAAAAAAAAAGTTTAAACAAAAAATTTGAATAATTATTTAGCTATAAAGTTTTTTTAAATTTTGTATTTTTACTACAGAGCGGCTTTCAAGAGAAAAAATTTGACTTTCACAGATATAATTCCTCATCACTCCAGAAAGATTCATTAAATAACACTATTTCTCTTATACATAAAAATATGTGTTTAAGGGTTTCAATACAAAAAATGGAATTTAATATACATCGCTAAAAAATAATTTAAAAAGAGTGCTTTGACTGCAGTGTTTTCTGAAAACTAAAAAAAAATTTGTTTATAAATTTTGTTACAAGATTTTCTTACTACATTTTAATTGTTTTTTCTTTAGTTGTTCTTCGTTAAGAGATTTTTTTTTAGAATAGTACTTTCAATTGTAAAAGAGCATACCTGCAAGAAATTATGTACTTTTCATAGATTTAAGAAAACTCACTGATAAGGATCACCATTATGTGCCAAAAAGTTTGAAACAAGTCAATTGTTTTCGATTCACTTGACTCTAAACTCTAAGACAACAATGTACATCAACAATTTCTACAAAACTGAGTTTTGAGGATCAATAACATCACCCAGCGATTATAAAGTTATCATTATTTTAAATAATATTCTCTTTTAATAATTTTCGAAAATGCGGTTTTTTTTCTTAAATTTTCAACAGCTCTACCAACGAAAAAAACAATAGAAAATTGATTGAAAACTGATTGATTAACTCAATGGAGAGGAAATGGGTAATTTGAAAGACAAATGTATTATCTTTATGGGGGACATCACATCGAAGGCCTGAAGCAACTTACTATAGTATCCAATGAGGGGTAGTGTCGTTGCGCAGTGGAAGTGGAAGGTTAGGCAGGTAGTCGTGGAGGAAAAGACGATCGCCCATTTTAACATCTGAATGTGTTTCAGTTTAACATACAAATATTTTGCCCCTAACATCTCAAAAAGATAGTAGATGTTTGGGATGAATACCTGCATGTTAGGTGGTACAATCTTACCCTTTGAATATCTACAATTAAACATCCATTTTTTTCCGTGTGTAGATTTAACAAATACCTTAGGAAAGTGTCATAGCAAAGGCAATCATAGTTAACTTCGTAAACAAATTGATTTTATTAATTGAAAAATACCTCACCTCTCAATATGTTTATGAAAATTGTTTAAATGATTAATAATTATTATAAATTTACAAAGTGTCGTAAGAAATGATCATCGAAAGACAATCTTAGTTCAGATCCTTGAATGGATAAGTGAAAAAGCTATTACGGATCTTAAGACTAGACTTGGACAAACAGGTACCAAGTTGTCACCTTTCCAGAAACCTGAAAACACAGGTCGGGGAAGGCAGGGAGTAAAATCTCATGCTCCCTCCCCCTCAACCATGGTGCTCTGTGCAACCGCACGGCTTATATCTTATTTCAAAATGTAAATATGTAAAAATTTGAACCAATTTTTCAATTTAAATAATAAAATCTAAGAGAAAATTAAAAAATATTTCAAAACATTTGAAAAATTTTCAAACAAAAAACACATTGGTAGATAGTAAGGCACTTGACTTAAGTTAGCAACATTTTTTTGAATGTTACAAAAATGTATATAATTGTAAAAGATATTTATGAGTAAAAGTTCTAAATATCTTTTAAATTAACTCCAATTTTTCCAAATATTTAGCAGAGCGATTTTCATTTGATCGCGGTTTACCTGCTCGACGTACCCTCGCGCTGTGTTGAGCATTGCCCTTTTGCCCTCATGAGGAATAAAACACGGGACATACAATTTTTATAATATTGTAATCAGCAATTTAAAAATATTATATTCGAAATGTACGTTTATTTGCGATTCCAACGATATGTTACTTGCAATGAAAAGATTAAAATTAGAATAAGTTGTCGCAGATATGCTTATTGTTATTTTTCAGCAATTCCCGTCATCGTTTTCTAAGAAATAATCATTAATATACAATTTTAATATTTACTAAGACTTTTTAAACAATTGTCAATTCTTTAAACAAATGTTAATTATTTAAACAATAATTTATTCCCCAGAAATTTTAAAAATGATCTATTTTCTTATTAAAATACAATATTTTGTCATTTTTTGAAGTAGTAAATTTGTCTAAAAACATTACGTAATTATTTGAATAATTAGTTATTGTTTATTTTTGAAAATTTTTCAATTGAGCCAGAGATGTCCAATTTTATTCAAATTGGTATCATATGCTACTTTCTGTTGAATAATTATATAATTTTGACACATTTATTTTGTTGTTTAATAATTTTTTTTTCTTTAAACAATATTTATTCGCTAAAGCAGTTTTTTTCGGTAACTAAAAGAATTGCAATAAAATAGAACACATAGCATTATGTTTCTGACTTTATAGCGTATAGAAAGAAAAAATTTACCATTTTTTAATTCTTTAAACAAATGTAATTTGTTTAAATAATTAGTTTTCCAAAAATACTTTTGAAATCGTAATTAATTATATTTCTTCTATTTAATAGTTATTGAAAAATAACTGCTTGAGCAAATGAAAATTGTGTGAACAAATAGAACTTTGTTAAACATTAAAAGAAATGTATGAAAATTATGTAATATTATATATTTATATATATACGTATTAATGTATGCATGTATGTATGTATGTACTAGGCAGTCTGATAAATCCCTGAAAAATGAAACACGGAGACGTTTTTTTGGCCAAAGTCGGTTTTATTTTTCAACATACTCTCCTTTTAGGTCGATACA
>NC_046660.1:135601089-135603313 GCF_010883055.1 Belonocnema kinseyi
AGAAATACCGTAACAATAAAAAGCCCTTTTTATTGACAACAAGTGATTTTTTCGAAAATTATTAAGAGACAAAAGGTACTCTATTACAGGTATACTCCAAGAGAATAAGAAGTATTTGTTCAAAATGTTAATATTTACCAAGTTATTCGCATTTTTCCTTTTTTACCCATTTTTTCAATCACCTGCTGTATCTTTAGCAATTTAAAAGAAGGTGTGCTCAAAATGAGTACACGAATAAAGTAAGTCTTGTGCAATGAATTGGCGTCAGCCACTTTCAATTAAAACAATAACTTATTCTGCTATAAATAATCATAATCAGTGTCACGTTCTCAGCTTCTGATTATCGTAGAAAGTTGTAATAAAGATGAATATGATTATAAAAATTAAACAACAAAATCGCTTTACTTTAAAATACCCATTATTTATTATTGTCAAAGTTTATGTTTTGTCGTCGAGATACGTTCGATCTTTATTACTGTGACGAATGTCAAGTTTCCCAGGCTCAGCGTGGGTCATTGGCGTAGGCATTATAAATTCTTCGTGGTGCATTTTTAATGCAGTTCTATACTCGGAGACACTATTATGCTATTTTAAAATACAAATTGTTGAGCTTCATAACAATACTTTTTCCTGTAAAATCAATTTCAAGAAATTTCACCTGAGTTTCCGGCGACTTTGAAGCCACCTGGCAACACTTTTGCATCCAGGTAAGTGCCTGGCAATGCGCAGGTGCTATTTCTAATGTCAGGTGAACGCATCCACTCACACCTGCCAGATACCCATTTTTACGTTCCTCATCATCAGACGAACATCTCATGTGAAAATTGGCCTTATCCATATCACGCTCCCATTTACGTTGTCAGCCCACGGTATATTAGTGAATACTAATGCCATCTCTTAGAATTTTCAGGTACTTATCAGACTGCCTAGTATGTATGTATGTATGTATGATATTAAATGTACGTATTTAATTTTTCAATCAAAATCAAAAGAAAACTTTCTGTACGTAAAAATAAAGTGAAAAATGCACTTAACCCTTTTTTTTTAATAAAACCAATGTCAGAAACCAAAAAACATTGCTTCGAAAATGATTTTTTTTAGTTAAATAATTAATTTTAAACTGTAATGTGAAATTCAACAATTTTTAAGGAAAACTGAAAATTCTACACATTGAAACATTTAGCAGGTAAAAATTAAAGAATTTTACAAGTTAATAGTTGAAGGGGTTTGTTGAAACTTGATTTTTTTTGTTGGAGATTTATCATTTTAGTTGAAATTCATCTGCTTGGTTGTAAACCCGTTTTTTTCTAATTTTAAATTAATTTTTTGAACTAAAAATAAATCTTTTTTGTTAAAACATTACGATTTTAGTAGCATATTTAGCTCTTTGGATACAAAATAAATTATATTGTTGGAAATTAATGTTTTTATTTAAAAATTCAGCTCTTTCATTTTTGTTTGAAAATTTATTTTTTGACTTCTTCAAGGTAAGTGGGTAAAAATTCATGCATTCTTTTCAAAATTCATTTTTGTTGTTGGAAATATTAATTTTTTTAAATTGGCAATTCAACTATTCCATTTATTCCATTCTTGTTTGTTTGTCAGTTGAACTCTTTGTCGTTCAAAATTCGCCTTTTTTTAAAGAAAATGAATGTTTTTTTATGTAAAATTACAAAACTTAAACAATTACTTTTTTTAAAAACAGTGTTTTAACCGTAATAAGGTGCTAATTCTATTTTCTAAATTTTGGGCTCACAACTACGCAGCCATTCATACCGACTATTCTTACAACAGAAGTAGACTATAAAAGGAGGAAAATTTCCAAAATTTCGTAGGTTCAACCAGGTAGAAGAATGCTTTCTAGGGTTTTCCCGCAAGTAATTGAGGGGTTCAAACTTAAAAGGCCTTGCATAAATATGGGTTATATATCTCTCAAACTTAAGACTATGTTCTAGAACCGATTGCAGATTAATATTTAGGAATTTGCAATCATGTATGTTACATTAAAATATTTAGTACTGATATTACTGTTTTCTCCTATTTTATTTAAATAACTGTGCAATTCAAGGTAGTATTTTTAGTGTATATATTTATTATATTTTCTAAAATATGTGATTCTAATTTCAAGGCAAAAGAGCCATCAATCATTTAAATCATACAATTAAAAATAATTTTGTAAAAAGCTCTGAAAAAAAAGTTTGTAACATTTTGAAATGTTCAAGCA
>NC_046660.1:135603413-135628145 GCF_010883055.1 Belonocnema kinseyi
TTCACGCGCATATTGTGTAGACGAGATATTTGTCAATTTGCTATATTTCCCTTCAGCTGAGCAGGTAAGCCGAGAAACATGGTTTGATAAAAATGGTTGAATTTTGTCTGTCTCTCTCGTTGCTAAGTTTCTCTTTCTAACAATCAAAAATTTTACCAACCGAATCCTACCAATTTTCGGGTATAAGGTTGTCTTCATAATTGCCAGGGGGCACTAGACTGTATTTCCGATTTTCTTTTAGATATCACAGCAGTCATTGCCGTCCTCAGCCAAACCTACCGTTTCGCCTTAAGCAATTACCGACGCGGAACTTCTCAAAAATGCCGAAAACTGCGAAGTAACTCCGAGGAGTTGACCCACAAACCAAAAGCGTGTTTTTAGCAGTCCGATTTTGACGGAGCCTCTTATTCCATTACATGAGCAATCTCCCAACTCATCTCTAGTATCAGTCTGGTATCAGCTGTGTCAAAGCAACACTAGCGCAGCGGGTAGACAACTTCGAACTTTTAGGGGTCTGTGGGTAAAATAGATTGTATGATTACCGTCAGAGAAAGTTAAAAGTCAAACTTCTGCTGTAAAACCTAAATGTGTCCGTCGGTAATCATTATTTGCATCAATAAACTTTTTTCTTCTTCCAACTCTTTGAAAGGCCACAAACGATCCTTTAATATTTATTAACATTTCCCGAAAAAATTTCCGCGTTATTTAAACTTTTATTTTTCAATATGGGTGAAAAAATATTGATCTTAGGGCTGACTTGATCAGCTGTTATACTCATCACATGGCCTTAAGAAAACTTTTTTATCGTCTTAAGGGCATGTGACACAGCTAAATACCTATATTACCGACCTCACTTTTTCAGTCCACTGAATGTTTTTTTTGATCCTAAGAACTTTTTTTGTAAATAAAATATCGAGCTGAAACTTTGGAAGATGTATTAGAGTACAATAAAGTACGTTTAGGTACTGCATTTTGGTAGGAACTTCACTGAAAATTATTTTATCTTTTTTCTGAACCTCGACATTTTTTGAACGTTTGAACTTTTTTTATACATAAAATATCGGTCTCAAATTTTGAGAAATGCAAGAACCGAAAGAAAACTATGTTAAAGTACAAAGCTTAAGAATAATAGATGTAAAAAAATATTTCAACAATCAATTCCAACGGCATCAGCCGGTAACGTTGTACACAAAAATACGAACTCTCTAGAGCGTCGTCTAGTGGCCGCCAGGTTTCGTATTTTCGTGTACAACGTTACCTGCTGATGCCGTTGGAATTGATTGTTAAAATATATTTTTTTTACATCTTTTATTATTAAACTTTGCACTTAAACGTAGTTTTCTTTCAGCTCTTGCATTTCTCAAAGTTTCAGACCGATATTTTATGTATGAAAAAAGTTCGAACGTTCAAAGAATGTTGAGGTTCAGAAAAAAGATGAAATAATTTTCAGTGAAGTTCCTATCAAAATGCCGTACCTAAACGTACTTCATTGTACTCTAATACATTTCCCAAAGTATCAGCTCGATATTTTATTCACAAAAAAAGTTCTCAGGTTCATAAAAACATTCAGTGAACTGAAAAAGTGTGGTCGGTAACATAGGTATTTAGCTGTGTCACATGCCCTTAAAATCTTTCAAAATTCTTAAAAAGCTTTTTCTTCCGAAATCTTAAAAAATCTATATTTCGCTCAACATTTGTCGGTATCTCAGCAAATAATAAGCTGAAGACATCCACTAAAATCATATTCACACAGAATGCAATCAGTCGGGTTTTCGAACAAATTAAAAATCTTTTTGCCATTTTTGAAAGATTTTAATGAAAGAATATTCCTTAGATTCATAAGAAAATTTGAAAGGATTTCTTGTTTTTAAAAAAGAATTGTTAGAAAAAACGTTGCAAGATTTCTAAAAATGCTGAGAAAGAATCCATAATATCTTCGGCAATTTAAAAAATGTTTAAGATTTAAAAATGTTAAGAAAAATTTGTGTGTTGAAGAATAAATATTCTATAAAAAAAGAATTCTCAACTAAGAAGATTAATCTCAAACCAATAAAAAAAGAAATAGAATAGTTACAGTTTGAATCAAAAAAATTTCTTGGTAAATACTTCAATTTTCAGTCCAAAATTTTAAATGAAAAAATTAATTTTTAACCAAATATTTGGATTTTCAATACAAAAAAGAAATTTTCACACAAGTTTTATTTTCTACCAAAAAACAGCTAATTTAAAATATATGTATTTCCATTTTTAAAAAAACACACATTTCCAATCAGGATGTTAAATTTCCACGATTTATTGCCATGGTTTACTAAAATAATTATTAAGACTTTGATCAATAGTCTTGGACATTAATCATTCAATTAAAATGGAATGATCCTGCCAAGTCCTCCAGGTTTTGTGTAAAAGAAATAATTAACTTACATTATGCCCCATTTGTTTTCTAAATCAACATTTATACCTTTCGTAACACCAAAGTTATAATTAGCCTTTATACGGAAGTGTATTTTAATACATTTTTCCAATTTCACTACACCAAAAAAAAAACTTTAAACAAAATATTTAAAAAAATCGATTTTGATAAATATTGAACTACATGCTTAAAAACTTTTTTTAAACTTTGAAAGGTTTCAAGAGAATGAAAGAATATTCTTAAGATTAATACGAAAATTTGAAAGGATTTTTTTTATATTAATTTTTTAATAAAATTTAAAAAAATTGGACTATTTTAAGACAAGTAACCCTGGAGTTACAGCATGAAGTCTCAACTTTATGCAACTCTCCATACCGTGTTGAGGGTAAGGCAAAGTACTGCAATCCTATCACAGGTCTATGTCCGTGTAAATATAGTAGGAGACGATGTACTTGACTGGGTTGTGCGCGCAACCTATTTCTCCTCTTCTAACCTTGAAAACTGGAAGGTACACGATTGCCGGTCAGAAAAACTTCGGCGGTTCTATTTATATCTTGATCCGCTTTGAGAGAAAATGAAGAAATTCGGATTTTAATTTTTCCAGGTTCCGATGTTTCGATATTGAGGTTATGTTTTTTCCAGGTGTAGAATATTAATATTGGTACTATTATATATATTATTAATGTTAAAATTATAATTATATTATATCATATTGTTACATCTAAGATGAGAGGTACTTACCCTGCTATAAAATAATTATAGCTAAACTTACCCTACTTCCTCCTTTTTTGATTCTAATTTTGTTTAAAATTAGAAAGCATGGATTGAGGAACAAACAAAGCGAAAAGCTGAGATAATTGAATCATTGATTTAGAATGGGTTAAGATATACAATTATAATTTATTAAAACCAAGTTACATGTGTGATATCCGTGAGTCTATTTTTATTTGATTCAACATATGCACCATGGAACTTCCAGCATATTTTGAGAAACTTCGTCTTATTGTCCACCCTTTAAAAAAAAGGAAAAGACTTTAGTGACGAGTTTTTAGATAATATTGAAAAAGAAATAAAGGATAGTAATAATATTTTTCCAAACTTACCAAAGATTTTGATTTTATTCCCGCTTGGATTAAAGCCCCCTTTGTTGAAGCTGAAGAATCCTGGTCAGGGACTCGGTTCGTAAACTTGGTCGATATCCCTTCCTTTCCTATTGTATAAGTGTACAATAGGTTGATGGTATGTTTTTTAGGAGGGCTTTCTTGGTTGTTAAAGGGGGTTCACAGAGTTCAAATCCAACTGATGTTAAAGTTATTTATTTTGAGGTAAATGATATTTTACTCAGTTCAATGGTTTCACTGAATCTAAAGTTTTTTTTTTAAATTCCGCACAGTTCTTCTGCAGAGATTCAACAACTGTTCTTAAACTTCCAGAGAGTTGTATTTCAGCGGTAGAAATAAACTGTTTATAAACTTCCGGAGAGTTGTTGCGCAACGGTGCGATGGTCGAAAAATATACTGTTTATAAACTTCCGGAGAGTTGTTGCGCAGCGGTACGATGGTAGAAATATACTTGTCTTAACCCTTCAAGAAGTGGGTATATATAGGCAGAAATCTGATCAGGGGAGGAAAAAATAGTCCCTTGGTGGACCATTTTCTGACATTGATTTATGGCATGATGACACAGATCTTGGAATGTTGCGTAGGTGGGAGGCCACGCGCTGATACTTGCAATGCATTCTATTGAGGGGTAGTTGAAGACCACATATCATTATGACGTTTATGGCCTTTTCACCAATTGGGCCATAGTAGATGGGCCTCGCGTGTTCTTTCGTGGGGCTTGCTTCCTTCTGATTGGTTATGACGTCAATGAGCGTACATTCACATGATTCACATTGGTATTACTTGATATTTCTTAGAATTTGACATAGAATGTATAATATGATTCAGAATATAAATATTAAATGTTCATGACAATAATAATTAATAATAATTGATGATGGTGATTAATAATATAAGATAATAAAAGATCAATTTATAAATAACTCAGTCTTCGTATATATAATTGAAGTGGT
This sequence comes from Belonocnema kinseyi, assembly GCF_010883055.1. Taxonomy (NCBI): domain Eukaryota; kingdom Metazoa; phylum Arthropoda; class Insecta; order Hymenoptera; family Cynipidae; genus Belonocnema; species Belonocnema kinseyi. Next base: position 135,607,898 of record NC_046660.1, read on the forward strand.
TTATGTATCTATGGTCGGTATGGTAGGGTGTTTTGGATAACCCTTTACTAATCGATAAGTGTTCCTCCGAGAAGATATTCGAAGAATTCTTTTATGATAAAGATAATTTATAGGTTCTGAGTATTTTATATAATTGATATTGACAATTGATTATTATTATAAATAAGTAGATATTGTGTATATATAACGGTCACAGGCTGTGACACCCCCCAACTCAGATTTGAGTATTTTGAATGAAACGAACAATACTCAAACTTTTCGATTTAATAAAAATTGAATAGATTTTCGTATAGATAGAAAAAAAAAAATTTGAGTAAATTGAAGTTACTCTTGGGGCAGGTGTCTACGCTGTCGACTTTAATTTATTGTAAGAGATATATTTTCGTAGGAGCAAGAAGGTTTTTCGGTTTACATAGAATAGATGTGATAAAACTGCAAGTCCTTCGGCTTCTTCCGCCTGCTCTATTATAATGCGCGATCGTAAAATCGGATAAAGCTGTTGCGAACAATACATTTCCGCCGGTTAGGATGATATATAAAATTTATCTCTATGGTTGTTTCATTGTGACAATATGTAATTGTGCGATTTTGAAATTATTTTCAACATCATGTTTTTTAGTTATTTTCATAGTGAACATTTCTTATAAGACGTGTACAATTTATCGCATGATGACCTCTTTCATAACACCGCTCGCATGCGGATGTCCATTTATACAATTTTATCTTTTTGAAGTACATTTCTTGTATATTTTGAATATTATTGTTCGGTGGTAATTGTTCCTCGCTAAAATGACATGTATCAGATAATGATCTTAAAATTTCTCGGGCAGCGTTATGCTTTGCTGTTTTCTTTGAAACGTTGGCTTCGCCAGTTTTAACATATTTTTCTTCTAATTTGTTAGTTTGACATGTCACTATGAATACTTGAGATGGTGTTTTCGAATTCAATACAGTTACTTCGTAATTTGGTTTTGAGAAATTATATTCTATACTAACTTCGCTGAGTGTCTGTACCGGGCTGACAGATTCGCTTGGGTTTATCCTTGCATTTGCTGGTTCCATTTTGCTGAAACATACATAGATTTCCAAAAAGAAATTTAATATTTCAAAGTAAAATTGATTAGTTCGATAAATTGACTATGAGATAAACATAAATTATTTTTAATTAGAATTAAAAGAGTAATGGAAAATGTATATTTACAAGGAATGTATTTTATATAAAGTGTTTATGAAGATGAAAAAATTTTAGACTATTAGAAACTTGTGTATACATATTTATTTATTAGATTGTTTAGAAAGTATATTTATGTTTTTTTTTTGGAACTGATTTTAATTATAATTGTTCTTATGATTGTTCTAACTTAATTTTAAACCTATTTATACTTTTTGTTTGCTTATTTTTACTAGATATAGATCTAATTAATGCGGAACTTTAAATTTCTCTTTCATATTATTTACGTTGGGTTTTAAGATACATAATTGGAATTTTTACATTCTTGTCGTTGTTCCGTTACATTGTTTATCTTTGACACATTTATGATACTATTGATATATATAATTATTTTTAAGAAAAATGATGAGTGAAACAGGTCGAACATGGTTTTACATACACGTAATATAATAAAATAGAGTTTTTATGTGAAATTGTGGTTTAATGAAAGTGATATGAATCGTTTTGTGATCCTGTGTTGTTTGAGGACGTGTTTCAAATTATAATTATTATACGAAAATTATTGTTAATTAAAAGAGAAATTCAAACCGACTTTTGTATATAATTATGATAATATGAGATACAAAAAAATTATTGAAGAGTACGTTAAGTATATAGTATTTTTTATTTTTATTTTAGAAGTAGGAAATATTATCTTTACAATTTCTCACAAGCTTTCTCTTTTTTTTATATTCCTGCTATTTTATTCCAGGGTGAAAATTTATTTTTAGAAATCAACGTCTTCATATCGTCGTATGAAGTGGTCAAGATTGTGATTGATTGGGCGTTTATAATTATTTCGTACTTCTATTTCATATCCAAGAAAAACACGCACATTTTGATCTACGTATTCTTCTGTGCAATCCAGACATATACTTGCGGGACATCGGGGGTATATTAACTGTATTCTACATTCGCAACACATTGTTAAAATTATTTCTGGTCTAGCTAGTGAGGTATACAGATTAACGAACATTCCTATTGTATTTGGCAATAACATATAACATGAGCACTTTAATAAATATTCGTGGCTTTGTAGATGGTTTCGTGGATAAATTTCGTTAATATAATTTTCATCAATATGTCCTGTATGTGCTACTGGTGGAATTTCTGGCGTTGGAATCATTTCTGTGTAACAAAAGAATAGATTCCAAAATAGTGTGAGTATAGTTGTAACATTCTTTTTAAATAAAATTTTTTTACTGAAAATTAATATAAAAAGAACTTTTGAAAACAATGATCTATCTAAATATGTATCTTTTATAATTTGAAAGTTCGACAATTGAATTTAAAATTTTACATGAGAAATTTTATTTGATAATATATACAATAAAATGATTTTAATTTTGATTCAAATTTCATTGATTTAAGTTACATAAGAAATAGCGTGAGAAAGAAGTAGTAGTAGAGTTAGAAGATAAAAGGAAATTAAATTTTATTTGAAAAAAAGGTGGATTGTGCAATGATTTAGGAAATAGCATATTTGGCTATTTTGAAAGGTCAGTGTCAGGGCTTTTGTAATTTTTACGACGGTTGAATTGGTATTCATTTGTTCTGTAACAGGTTCACTGACTTCAGGTATGGTCGATAAAATTTCTTGGGGGTCTGCCTGATGCATATTGCGTCCGTTTTCGGTTAGTGTCTGATTTTATATTTCATCTATTCATCAGATTTTTATGCTATATTTTTCTTTTCTACTTTTTTTTAGTGGGGACCACTTGGTTTATCTTATATTTTATTTTTGGGGGTAAAATACTCTAATTTTTTATTGTTCGATGTGATTTTAATGGAATAGTGGGAGTAAACGTGACGTCATGTTTCTCTTCCCTTAAAAGGACTTGTCGTATTTGCTGAAGGTTAGTTTCTCTAAGCTTTTACTACGGTTTTTGACGTGACATTGATTCGAGACATCGATGGGGGCATGACTGTCCGTAACAGTAGTGCGTGGCTTCATCCTTGGGAGAATTATGTTTCATATCCGGAAGCGATTGTGAGGATTTATTTATGTCTGGTTGGCGATATATATGTACATTTGTCACCATCGTAGGGGTCTTTTGGAAATCCCCAAAAGGAATTTCTTTTTGAGCAACTGAGAACCCAGCGTCGGATTCATGGCCCAGATGGGGCATATTATGTTGGAAGCAAGTTCTGCGCGATCATCGACGGGCACTTGGAAATGGTGAGTTAACATTTTTTTTATTACAAAAATTTTTTGTTCATTGAACTTGTGGAAAAATTTTCCTTTATTGTTTTTTTTATTTATTTGTTTGTAACTGTGTTTGTTTGTTTGTTTTTTTTTGAAAAAAATGGTATGTTCTATGTTTGCCTTTTTTTTATAGTATATGAAAAAAATAAATTTTTATTTTGTTGAAAAATTTTTGTTGTTGTGTGAAATATATTTGTTTTTTTTTGTTTTTTTTTTTAATTGAAAGAAAAGCAAAGAAATTTTTTGTGTGAAATTTGTTATAAAAATTTTTTTTATTGTTTTATAAAAAATGGAGGTATTTGTTTTTTGATAGTATATATTTTATAAAAAAAAGCTAAATTTTTACTTTGTTAAGAAAATTTTTTTTTTTAAATATGTTTTAGTTTTTTTTTGTGTCATAAAAATTGAAAGAAAAGCAAAAAAAAAATTTGTGTGAAATTTATTGTTATCAAATTTTTTTTATTGTTTTATAAAAAATTGAAGAAAAAGACAAAATTTTTGTTTTGTTTTTTTTTTTTTAGGTACTTTTTTATAGTATATATTAAAAAAAAGCTAAATTTTTACTTTGTTAAGTAAAAAAAAAATTTTTTTAAATTGTTTTATAAAAAATGGAAGAAAAAGAAAAATTTTTTGTTGTTTTTTTTTTAGGTATTTTTTTTTTGATAGTATATATTTTATTAAAAAAAGCTAAATTTTTACTTTGTTAAGAAAAAAATTTTTTTTTAAATATGTTTTAGTTTTTTTTGTTAGTGATCAAAATTAATATTAATGCGAAAAATGTTTAATTATGAGTAAAATATTTTATATTATTTTAATCAAATTAATATTGATTAATTGGATCTATTTTTGTTATAATTAAAATTTATAACGAGCTGTTCATGCATACGGTTTTATATGTTGATTATTTGTATGCTTAAAGTAATTTACATTAATTCGTAAGACACCTTCTGTTTATTTAAAGAATAAATGCTTTATTTTATTACAATTTTCTTAATGGGTTATTGTTGTGTATATTATAGTTTCCCTTTTTTATTTTATTTCTTAATTATGAAAATGTATTTTACACGGCACTTTCAAAAACGCCTAAGAAACCCGGTGTTTCTGCTTCAAATTTTTTGTTTTTTAAAATGTGCAGTTTTCGATTTACACTTTGCCTAGTAATTTTTCTTAATATTATGTAATATTTGTAAATTCTAACTATAATTATGATTAATATGAGAAGAATAAGAAACGTAAAAATTATAACTGCATAAAAGATTTTTATGATATTGTCATAAAAACAATTTTCTTTAGATTTTGTGAATGAAATTAATTCTTGATTTATATATTCAATCATTGTTACTTGCTGTTCGAAGTTTGATAGTGGAAGGTCTATTTTTTCCTTCTTTCCGAGAAAAATTTGGTTTAAAATGGAAGTTTTTGTTTCTGAAAGAAATGATAAAAATGGAGAAATCTGATATAAAGAAATTTGTTTGGAAGGAGTTGGAATTTTTTTGTCTAGTATCTTTATATTGTTAATTTGTTGGGGAATATCGTATTTTGCTGTTTTACAATCTTTGTGTAATTGTAAAATTCCCGTGTTATTCAAGGTAATGGATAATTTAGAATTATTTTTGCAAGTTATTTGTAGTTCTTGGGGTTTTGTAGTTGAAAATAACCATCCGCAATGAGATTTTAAAGGTGTTAACAATGGATAGTTACTGAAATTGATGTAATATTGACATTTGTTTGGGATTGACATTGTAAGTAAAGCCGTCTCGCAAGTTGGATTATCCGTAACGCTTAGCAATGATGGTCTAGAGCGGCAGACTTTTCCATCTAGTATTTCATCGCAAGTTTCGAAAAAACTTTCTTAAGCTGTAAAGTAGCTATCTTTATTTTTTGAAAGGGCTAGAAATGATGTTTGAGATTTGATGTAAATTGTTGCTGTATAGTTGATATTAAATTGATGTTTGATAGGGGATTCGTGTATTTTATAGATTTTAAATTCATTTTCAGAAATATTTGGACTGATTAAAATGGAGACTAATTGATCTTCTATAAACATATGTCTGAATTTTAAAAATGGATTTAGGGTTGTGAGGTTATATTTTTGGGTTTGGAAAAAAAATTTATTGAGGATTCAGAAAAGGTTGAAAGGTGCCATAAACCATTTTCACTGAAGTTTAATACTTCTACTACCTTTTCTAAAGTGTTTGAAAATAGATTAAAGGTTTCATGCAATTCTATCAGCCATTGAGCAATCATTGCATGGTATTTTTGTATGCCTTTTTCATAAGCAAAAGTATTCCAATCGTCTAATGTTAGTATTTTCTTAACGTTTTCCGTAATATTTTGTATAATAATTGAAAATGGGTTTGGAAAAATATAAATGCTTTGCTCTGACCATTTGAGGCTGCTAACTCTAGTCATTATTTGTTTGTTAACGATTGATTTAAAAAGATTGATTGGATTATCTTTGCTGTCGTCTTTGTTTGTTATATTTTCTGTATTATTAAGTTGAAATTCTAATTTGTTGATGATTGAATCTAATTTATTTTTACTGAATTGATATGTTACATCATGGTAACTTCGAACGCATGAATTTGTTGGTATTGTGTTTTTGCAATATGGAGATATTCTGAGGTATGTTTCAATTAGAAGATTCTTAATTTTGTATATATCTGAATTTTTTAAGGATGATAATAAATAGTTTTGGTTTGAAAGAAATTTAATTTTCGTTAAAGATTCAAAATAAAGCCCTGTTGTATTTTCGAATTCTATTCTGATATATAACGGGTGTACTGTTTGTATCGCTTGCTTGACGGATAATGTTAATAGGATAGTAATTATTGAATGCCAAGACATGTTGCTTCTCGATTGACTGGATCCTAGAAAAGAAATGCAGATACGATTAGTATTAATGACATGCACTAAAGGAAAAGTATTTTGTTAGTAAATAACAGAGATTCTGGAAGGGAAATTAGAAGTTTAATTGTTTACCGATAATACTTTGCAAAAATTTCGCTATTTTTTTATAAGATGTTATGTTTCAGAATCTAGTGTATGGATGTAGATCTTGTCTAATTTTTCTCGTTGCAAAATTTCGACATGTTTTTAAAGTGTGATTTAGGATCTTACATCTTTTACATGATGCAGACCATGCGAATAATTTTGGTCTAAAATCGGTTTGACATGCAACATCATTTTTTAAAATAATTTTGCTCTTTTTAGAAACAAGATGTTCTTCACAAAGGTCGTAAGTGTTCATTAATTCTTGAAACATTCTCAATGCTACTCTATTTCCTGCTAGAATTGTAGTTTCGCCAGTTTCGATGACATAATGATTTCCTATTTTTAAATTTGTATAAAATAGAGTTATCGTTGGAAAGGTCAAGTCTTGATATACAGTCAATTCTGGTGGTTCTAGACCATATTTAATTATAAAATCGCCTAGTATATGTGTATAGTTCAGGAATCCCAGTGTTCTGTGTGCACCAATTCTAATTGGTCGAAGTGCTCCAAATGATCTAATTTCCACATGATTCATGATGTTTGTTTTATTTCTCAGTTCGGATTGTTAATCTTGAGGTTGATGAGGGTTTTTCTGAAGTACAGAGTGTCTTTGTAAAAGATCAGAAAAATTACTATTAAAAAAAATGTATAAATAAAATATTTTACTTTATTTTATGTTTACTTCGAATATTTTTTAATAGCTACTCGCATTGCTTGTTTTATTGTTTTTATCTGCGTAGGGGGAATTTGAGCACTGTGTGTAATTTCGTGTTGTGGCTGTTTCGTAAATTCAAAAGCGTGTATTTTATTGCAATATAGGCAATGTTCTTGAGATACTTTCGTTTTTTCGTCTAGGTATCCTCTTGTGATTTTAATTTGTTTTTTAGGGTAAATAGGTTTGCTTGTAGTTACTGGTACGGTAAAAATTGGTTCTGAGTACTCATGTTCTATTCGAGTTATATTTTTCTTCGGCGTTTTAAATTTTTGAAGTAACTTGACTGCTGCGAAACTGTTTGCTAATGTTGGTGAGGCTCCTATTCCTGATGTTTTCATATTTTCAACTGTGCAAATTGCTACGTGTGTATCGATTCCGGGTGAAGTTTTTATGTTTAATATTGTATACTGTGGTTTAGGTAATCTCATTTCTCTACATGTTTTTGCAAGTTCGTCCATTATTTCTGTTGTAAGTGGTGGTCTGTAAAAAGGTGAGATTGTGTTTTGAGTACCTATTATTATGTTAAAGAGTGCTTTTGCCGCGTTTTCTCTAGCTGTGTCTTCGTTTTTTGATGTGCTAATTACAGTTTGTTGGTTTTGTCTAAGTGTTACCATAAATTGAAATTCGTTGTTTGAATCATGTTGAATATTTGTATCATAACTTGGTAATAATCCTCCATGTTTAATAAAGTGTTTATCTAGTTTTTTAGCATTTGTTTTATTTATATTAGTTCTTGAGGTGTCAGACATTTTTTATTGATCTTATAGGCGTATTGAATAGATAGGGCTTTGTAGAGTTTCTTGAAGTTGAGAGTGAGGATATAGGTTTGCTTTTGTAGTGCTTTTATGTTTACCTGTAGTGTTGTTTGTGTACTCGTTGTGTTGGCTTGTGTCTATTATCACTTCACTTGGGGTTGAAGAATTTTGCTCTCGTATGTCCTTGGTAGGTTCGTTTTGTCTCTCAGTTGTATTTTGGTTTTTGTTTCCTAGATGTAAAAGTAGGTTAGTGACTGAATCCCACAAAAATTGTCCAAAATATTCCCCAATGCTTAGTGCGCTATTTTTTCTAGTGTTTCTTCATCAAAAAGATTCATTATTGAGTATTTAATACTTTTTGTTTGTTCTCCTGCCATTCCTCTGGCTATATTGTTTATAATGGTTGGTCTTTCTGCGGGAAACATTATGTGGTCTCTTAATTTATGTAGGTCTGATTGGGAATATAATCCGCTTGTTGCTAAAGATGCTGGGTTTCTGTATTTCCACGTTTCTTTTGTTTGAGGTTTTAATATTTCTGGGTCATTTGTTTGCGGAAGATGAGGAGATAATTTATACCATGAATCACCTAATGCATACATTGCTGGTACAAAAGAGTTGCAATTAGTTTGAGTGCCTGATTTTAATAAAATATGTGTACGGGGGGTTAGAAAATATGTATCATTTTTAAAATATATAGGAAGTTGAAGATAACATTCTTCAGTTTGTATTTAATTTCTATTGGGAGCCATTTAACGATGTGAACTACTTCTCCTGCGATCACTGACATATATCCTGGTCCTTTCATCAAGTGATACGCAAATTCATCGGGCGCTTGTGTTGCTAAGATTAGTGAATTTTTTAGGAATCTTTGTTCAAGACGACATTTTTGTACTAGTACGTCACGATAAAGGTTTTTCATTTCTGTTCGAATATGTCTTTCTGTATACACGAAATTGGAATTGACATAAGTGAATATGTCCATATTTTCAACTCGTAAGTGTTCTTGTTTTGAAAATGTATTTTCTTTTTTAGTTTCAAGTATTAGAAGTTTTGGATGTTCTGTTCTTATTAGCATAAAATTTCAAACTGGTTTGCTAGATTTTTGTGCAAGAACAAATGTAATATCTTGAGTTACTAATGAGTAAAAGGTTTCTGGATTATCTACTGATTTATCTATTGTTTTGTTTGCAATTCCTTCATATAATACTTCATATTTTCTCGATTCGCAGATATCTCTAGGTAGAGGATCCCAAAAGGTATGGCCATTTTCCATATCAATACAGACTGTGTTTGACAGTGGACATGCTGTTCCTGAACGTAGCTGAATTTTATCTGTGTTTAAATTTACAGTAGCGATTTGTTCGAATAATGTTATTTTTACTGCCGCTTGAACAATTACATTGTCCCATGATCCAAAAGTATCTGAATATTGGGTTCCCGAACAATATCCATCTATAGTTGTTGATCCCGCGAGGAGTACGGTAAAGGTACTTGTATCATTTGCTGGTACATTTGAAATTTGTAAGGTTGAGGTCGTTTTTATTGATCCTGATTGGTGTAACATTTTGCATTGGTCTCTTGTAATATCTTGGATATATGCGCTAAATCCATTTAAAACCGCTGAAGTATGTTTATGCATACCACAGTATAAAATAGTGCGTTGAACTTCTAGCTTACATTGGGTGACCTTAGTATGTGTAAGCCCGCTTAATTGTAATAATTGAATGTACTTTTTCTCTACCTGTACATGAGATTCGGGCAAATCGCATTCTTGTACTTCTAAAGGGGAAAGAGTGGTGATATTTAGTTGATTCGACCCAGCCATATCCGACGACGGCCCATGTCGTGTTTGTCCATAGAAGAAGTAGTAAAAGATGGGAAAGTCGGATCATAGTGTTTTTCATGATCTAGAAAAGGAGGTTTTCCAGTGTTAGCAGTCTGCTATTGCATATGATTTTCTTTATTTTATTAAAGAGAAAAAAAATTTGATTGATCATTTTGTTACTAGGTTTATTATTTTTTTATATTTAATTCACGGAAATTAAATGCCTAATTTCGTGTTTGTTCTAGTATATCGGCCAATTAGTGTTGATTTGACTGCCTGAGGCTTTTTATGAATTTAATGTAAGCGCAAGGATATTTGTTTGTGATTGTGTTGATGATTTCCTTGATTGTGTCAGGTGATTCCATATGTTTAGATCAAGCTATTGCTTCACTGTCGTCCGATTCGAAGATTCCATTTTCAAGTAGAAATGGCCAAAGTGTCGATATCCTTCTTCTGCATCTTCTGCTTGAATTATAATTCTTATCATCATTTTCACTTGATTCTGGTATTTTTTCTTTATTACATTTTCTTATTTTATTTCTTTTAACTTTATTTTGTAAATAATTAAAATATTCGGGATCAGAATCTGAGTCTCCTATTGTTTGAGGATTTGTTATATTTTCTTTTCTAGGCCTAGCTGTAGGAGTAGGGATTACCTTCTGTTTATTGAGCATAGCCATACGTGGTCTACCTCGCTTTTTAATTTCTGAATATGTATTTTCTGATTGTTCTTTTGATTCTTCTGCCTGGAGAGTTTCTGTAATGTATTTATTTTCTTCTGCATAATTTTCGTATGTTTCTGGATTTTGTTTTCTTAATTTGCCTCTTGTTACTATAGCATTCCAATTTGATTCTTCTTGTTGATTTGATTTAATTATTTCATTTCTTTCTCCACTAGAACTTAATTTATTTATAAGATTTGTAATTATTGAAATCGTTTTCTTCAATAGTTGTACATCTCGATTTTGAATGCTTATTTTTAAATTGTTAAGTAGATGCTCATAGTCAGGATCATAATTTTTCTTCATTGATAATTGCTTTGATTTTTTCTTATTTGTCTCAAAATTCAGATTTTTGGATCTTCCTGTTGCAGGATTGATTTCTTTTTCACAATTAATGTTTGTAAAACTTGAAATTGTGCTTCCACTTATTGTTGGTTCAACGTTGGTAGGATTTATTTTAGTGTCACTCATATCGTTTTTTTGTTCTTTTTGGTTTAATATTTTATCTCGATTTCGTATTTCTTCATGATTTCGTATTTCTTGATTTAATAATTCTCTATTACTTCGTATTTCTTCATTTAATAATTCTTTAGGATTTCGTCTTTTTTGAATTGACAATTCTTCATGATTTCGTATTTTTTCATTCAGTAATTCTTCAGGATGTTGTATTTTTTGATTTAATAATTCTCTATTATTTCGTATTTCTTGATTTAATAATTCTTCAGGATTTCGTATTTCTTGAATTGATAATTCTTCATGATTTCGTATTTCTTCATTTAGTAATTCTTCAGGATGTCGTATTTTTTTATTTAATAATTCTCTATTATTTTTTATTTCTTGATTTAATAATTCTTCAGGATTTCGTATTTCTTGGCTTGATAATTCTGCATGATTTCGTATTTCTTCATTTAGTAATTCTTCAGGATGTTGTATTTTTTGATTTAATAATTGTTTAGGATGTCTTAAATATATATGGTTTGTAATTAATACTTCAGTGTCATTAATGTTTTTGATATTGTCTGTCGGATTTCTAGATACAGCGTCGGCATTCACATTCATCTTACCAGCCTTGTAGATTACGTCAAAATCGTATTCTGCTAATTTTAATTTCCACCTTGTTACGCGAGAACAAGGATCTTTGCAATTTTGGAACCATACTAATGGCTTATGATCGGTTACTAAGGTGAATTTTCTTCCATATAAATAGGGTCGGAAATGAGTAACGGAAAATACAATTGCTAAAGCTTCTTTTTCGTAGGTATCAAATTTTCGTTCGCTGTAGCTTAAAGATCGTGACGCGTATGCTATTGGCTTATCTTTGCCTATTTTGCCTTAGGATAAAATACCTGCGACTGCATAACCAGAAGCATCGGTTGTTAAAATAAAGGGTTTAGTGAAATCAGGTCTTTGTAATAAAGGTTCTTCGCATAATTTATCTTTTAGTGTATTAAATGCTTTTCGCTGAGTTTCTGTCCATTTAAATTCTACATCTTTTTTCAATAATTTATTCAGTGGAGCTGCGATGTTGGATAAAGCTTCTATGAATTTTCTATAATATCCTGCAAGTCCTACAAATTCTTTTATGTTCTTAGGTTTTCTTGGAATATGGAAATTTCTTACTGCTGCTAGTTTTTTTGGATCGGGTCTGACTCCTTCTTTATCAATGACATGTCCAAGATAAACTACTTCTGGGCGTAAAAATTCACATTTATCTGGCTGGAGTTTTCAATTTGCTTCTCTTAATCTATTTGCCAATTTTGTAAATTTTTCTTCGTGCTCTTCAAGGGTATTCGCATACAAGACTATGTCGTCCAAATATACAAATAATTCGATTCCTTGAAGACCGGTTAAAATGAGATCCATCAAACGTTGGAAAGTTTCAGGAGCATTCTTTAAACCGTTATATATTCCGGTATTATAATTTCGTCAAAATCTAAAAGTTCTACTGTAGGGACTGGAATTTCAACTGGATGAGGACGTGTGTTTGCAATCTTTAGATAGGCTTTTCCATTATTATTTGTAACTATTGTCTTTCCTAAAAAAATTTCACTATTTGGTAACAGTTCAGGAATAAAACTGGTTTCTTTTTCTTTATTTTTAACATGAACATAAAAATTAAAAATTGTTCTTGCTGGGGTGGTTATTAATTCTTGAGCATCGAACGGATAATAATTTTCTTTTATTTCTAATTGTCTTTGTTCGTAATTAATCTTTACGTTATTGTTTCTAAAAAATTCTGTTCCTAAAACGCCATCGTGTTCTACTGGAACTTCATTCGGGATTATATTAAAAATTGTAGGAAAATTAAAAAATATTTATCGTAATTTGTCCTAATATGAAAACTGGGTGTACATTAATACCTGTTAATCTCAAACAATTTAATCTGTTAATTATTACATTTGATTTGATTACATTTTCTTTGATTAAATTTGGGCCGGCTCCGGTATCGATCATCATTCGAACTGGATTTTTTAAACCGTGAGTTGATAGTGTTATGTAAGGAATAGTATTAGTTATACTCATATTTATTCGTTCTGTTTTAAAATTGTCTGATTGTTGCGGTTCAGTCTTAGATGCGTTTAAAGGTTTGCTTGGGCCCCCCTCTGTGCACCAGTTCTGGGAAGAGCGTTGGACTTTTCCTGTGGCATTGTTCGTTGTTCTTGTGGTTGTGGTATTTGTTGAAAATTGTTATTATTAATTCTTTTAAAACATTCGATTATATTATGACCTGTCTTTTTACAGTAATTGAAAATAATAATTCCATTTTGTGCATTATTTTGTTGAGAATGGTTAGATTTTGACAGGTAGTTATTTGGGTTTCTTTCATTCCATTAGGGACGCTGACCTAGATTTTGTGACCTCCATGGGGCTCCTTCCTGATTTTCTCTATTTCCCCATGTTTGATCTTGTGGTCCCGAATTGAACCGAATATTTCTAAATTGTTTTTTGTTAGCATTTGAATATTGTCCTTGATTATTATATGATATTGGTGATCGCTGATAATTATTCGTAGTTGGTCTTGAATAGTTTTGAAGCTGACGCGGATTATTGTTTACGAATTGCCTTTGGTTATTGTCTTGAAATGGTCTATGAGTATCATTTGTGAACGATTTTTGATTGTATTCTTGAAATTGTCTTTGATTTTGAAAATTATCAGGAGAAAATTGTCTTTCATTTTGAAAATGATTAGGAAATAATTGTTTTTGATTTTTAAAATTATTAGGAAAAAATTGTTTTTGATTTAGAAAATTATTAGAAAAAAATTGTTTTTGATTTTGAAAATTATTAGGAAAAAATTGTTTTTGATTTTGGAAATTATTAGGGAAAAATTGTTTTTGATTTTTGGTTTGAAATTGATTTTGAAATTGGTTAGAATTTGATAATTGTTGAAAAAAAGTTCTACATGTTGGTGCCATATGTCCAATCTTTCCGCAGAACTGACATGATGTGATTTCTTCGCGAGCAATATTAACTTTATTAGTTTGAATTTTATTTTCAGGTGATGTGTTTCAGAAATAGAAAGAGCAAAATAAATTACGTTTGGAAGATGAACGGACAAAAAGTGGAAATTGTGGAGGAGTTCTGTTACCTAGGTTTTTGGTTTGAGGCAGAAGGAGGAAACGAGCTGCAGGTGAGGAAAAGAATTGAATGTGCGAGTAAAGTAATGGGCCCAGTATGGGGTATAGGAAAGGGAAGGTTCAAGAACGATTGGGGAATGAGGGTCTGGTTGTTTGATGCGTTGGTGTGGGCGGTGTTGTGTTATGGTATGCATGAGCGATTCCTGAGGTGGGTAATGGGGGTTAGCTGGAGTTTCCCAGGATATATGTTAAAAGAAGAGTTAGGAAGAGAAAATATGGTGACTAGACAAAGTAATAGAGCATGGAGGTTTGAAAAGAAGCTAAAAAGGGGAGAGGGTAGTAAAATTGCACAAGCATGTTTCGGTGAAATTCGGAACAATGAAGCGAGAGGTAATGTGGGAAATTCAAAATGGGAGGTAGAAAGGAGAAAAATGAGAAGGGTGTGTAATATTCGAGAAGGGGTTATGGAGTGGCAGGGCATAGAGTTAGAGCTATTGATTAAACAAGGAGAAGAGAGATGGGCAAAGATTATAGATTCGAGGTACAATAGATGGTATATGATGGTCAAAGGGTTGGCGGAACCAGAATATCTGCAAAAAATAAAAAAGGGAGAAAAATGGAGCAGGGTTGTACGGTTCAGAATGGGAGAAGGAGTGAGAGCATGCAGATATTGGATGAATGAAGAGGAGAATTTATGCAGAGTATGTGGATACGAAATGGAGTCATGGGCACATGTATTAGAGAGATGTACAGGAGAGAAAGAGGGACAGTTGAGTGTGGATGAGTGTGTAAGATGGATCTTGGATGGTAGTTGACGGGGAGTGATGTGGATGAAGAAATTGGATGAAGTAAGGGAAAGCAAGGGAGTAGGGCAGAGCCAAACGGGTGATCCTGAAAAGGGACAGTAAAATACGAAAATTGTTTTCAATATCGTGGAAAATGCATTTTTTTTGTGGTAAGAGGAAACGGAAGTCCTGGAAGCTCGCTCATTTTAGGAATTGATATCACTACTGTTACTATTGTTTATCCTACGTAATGCGAAAGAGTAGAATATAAGTAGTAGTTAAGTTAGACTAAGGATACTTAGAAAATTTTTATGAAATTTATTTTTTTTATTTTAATTTAACAAAGTACTTAGAAAATTTTCGTAAAATTGTTTTATTTATTTTAATTCAACAAAGTACTTAGAAAATTTTCGTAAAAATTATTTATTTATTTTAATTCAAAAAAATATTTAGAAAATTTTTGTGAAATTTATTTTTTTATTTTAATTCAACAAAGTACTTAGAAAATTTCCGTAAAATTGATTTATTTATTTTAATTCAAAAAAATACTTAGAAAACTTTTCGTAAAATTGATTTATTTATTTTAATTCAACAAAGTACTTAGAAAATTTTTGTCTTTGCCTTCTTTGGAGCTAGTTCGCCTGTGGAAATCCGACTTATGCGCGCCAAAAGAGCCTCAGAGGCGACCACTCTATTGCGTTTATTCTCAGCCTTGTGGCCTCAGCTAACTCACGCACTTTTAGTCTTCTATCCTTCAACACCATATCGTGGATTTTATTGATGATTTCGGGAGTACTTGCTTCTACGGGCCTTCCTGAACGTGGTTCGTCACTTATTGATGTACGACCACGCTTAAATTCATTTACCCAGTTATAAACCGTTGCTAAGGCAGGGGCAGATGTGCCATGAATTGAGTCCAATTCATTTTTTATCTCATATGGAGTTAAACCCTTTAAATGAAAATGTTTGACTACCACTCTGAACTCGTTTTTTTCTATTTTTCTTAACGAACAATTTTTTTCAATTGGTTATAAAAACACGTAAACTCAGAAGATGTGGACTGTGACTGCACCATATATCTAGTCGGGAGTGGTGCTGACTGAAAACAGATGATTTGGAGCGATTCGCGCGCCATATGTTGGTCATTCTAAGGACTTATTGAACTACCCTCGTAGAAATATACTTGTCTTCACCCTTCAAGAAGTGGGTGTATATAGGCAGAAATCTGATAAGGGGAGGAAAAAATAGTCCCTTGGTGGACTATTTTCTGACATGATTTATGGCATGATGACACAGATCTTGGAATGTTGCGTAGGTGGGAGGCCACGCGCTGATCCTTGCAATGCATTCTATTGAGGGGTAGTCGAAGACCACATATCATTATGACGTTTATGGCCTTTTCACCAATTGGGCCATAGTAGATGGGCCTCGCGTGTTCTTTAGTGGGGCTTGCTTCCTTCTGATTGGTTATGACGTCAATGACCGTGCATTCACATGATTCACATTGATATTACTTGATATTTCTTAGAATTCGACATAGAATGTATAATATTATTCAGAATATAAATATTAAATGTTCATGACAATAATAATTAATAATAATTGATGATGGTGATTAATAATATAAGATAATAAAAGGTCAATTTATAAATAATTCAGTCTTCGTATATATAATCAAAGTGGTTTATGTATCTATGGTCGGTATGGTTGGGTGTTTTGGATAACCCTTTACTAATCGATAAGTGTTCCTCCGAGAAGATATTCGAAGAATACTTTTATGATAAAGATAATTTATAGGTTCTGAGTATTTTATATAATTGATATTGACAATTGGCGATTTTAATGATATTTGAATATTTCGTCCAATTTAAAAATAAAAATATATATGCAATTATTGTACAATAATATAATAATCAAAAATATATATACAATTATTGTACATAATGAAAATAAATTATATAATTAAGTATGTGATATTTTAATTATATATAGAATAGAATTTATTGTCTTCATTGTATACTTTTACAAGCTTTTACGATATTCTTTTACCTTCTTAAATTTTCAAATAAAACGAAGCTAAATATTTACTCTCTTAGAATTTTTAACTGAACAGATAATAATTAAATCATTACATATTTCTGTGTCTATATTACAGTTCCTCTTACCCTTAGGCTATATCACCATTTTCTTCGATATTATAATTATATTAATATTAATAATTATTATTAGCTGTAAATGATTATGCTGGAGTTTTTACGCGTTTGATGTTGGATTTATCGATTAAACCAAAAAAGTTTAAATCGCCTCCGGACTTTCGAAATTATAAAATTTGTTTATGAGAATCATTTGGAATTAAACAATTACAAATTATAGCGTCCTAGAATTTGGTTATATTATACTTTATTCAGAACTACTTGAGACTTCGATTCTTAAGATTTAAAATTGCTAGCAATTTTAAAAAGTGTTAATACAAAATTTTGTACTTGTTAGTACTTATAATTTGTAACTGTTTTATTTCAAATGATTTTCATAAATAAATTTTCTAATTTTGGAAGGCTATTTAAATTTTTTCAGTTTATTAGATGAATTTAACTTTAAACGCTTAAAACTCCAGCACAATCATTCACAGCTAATTTCTTTTATTTCTTTAAAATGCGGATTAGTTGATATAGTATTATTATTAATACTGTTCTATGTAAAATTGGAATTATCAACCAATTTCAAATTGTTTCCATTGAATGGAAATTGTTTAGCTTGAATTATATGTTATCTTTTAAAGGAAATAAGGTGAGATGTAAGTAACCGATTTCACGGAAATTTTTTTTTGGCAATGTTGTGAATATTTGAATTTTAAAAACTATTGAAATGATAACGTGAATGATCAAAAAATTGTCCAAGCTTTTCTTAGGGTGTGATATTGCTTAAACTAAAAAGAAAAAGGTAAATATTTGTATTATAAATCTATCTACGTTACCTATCTATAAATATTTATACCAATAGCTTAAAAGAAAAACACTTTAAACAAATATGTGGATAATTTCTTGACGGGGGGTCTGTTGTTTTGGCCGAGCCGAACGCTGGCGGTACAGTATTCTTCAACAATATGCAGGGTTCGCACTGCGAACCCTACAGAGTATCCACCATCGCGATACACTAGGGAGAGAAAGAGAGACACTAGGAAAAGAAAGGAATCTTTTCTGATTGAACATTGAATAGCTACAAATTTCTTTTTTTTTGATACTTTAATTACTTGTAACTATAAATATATATTTTTCTTTTGCTGATCAATTTTTAACAAAAAAGATGAATTTTCAAACCAAAAAATTAATTTTGTGCCGCAAAAAAAATTTGTTAACAAAAATCAAGAACTCTCAACCAAATAGTACAATTTTTAACTTAAGAAGATTAATGCTTAAACAAAAAGTTTAATTTTCTACAGAAAAAAACGAATTTTTTAAACAAATTCAAGAATTCTGAAGCAGAAAGTTAAAGTTTCAACTAAATTCAACTAGATTATCATCGATTGTAAATTCTCTTTTGTTAAAGCTCCTTCGGCTTTAACGAAAACATTCTCATCACGCATCTCGTGCTTCGCACTCGAGTTTATCCCTGAAATTTTATATCATTCCCATAAATGTATATTATTATAATTCGTAACTTGCATTGACATTAAAACAGGCGAAACTTCATTGTCCCGTTTTAAAAAATGCACATTATTTTTAAAAAATTTGGTTAAGTTGCATGAAAAAATGTAACTTTTAGATTTTCCATTATTTTTTATGCCGTTAAAATTTATTTTTTGATTTATCAAGAAAATTCAAAAATTTGTCATGATAATCTCCTCGGGTATTTAGAAATCAAACTTTTCTTCTCTCGTCATTTTTTCATATCGTCCGTTAATTGGATTGAAAGGTTCATTTTTGTGTATTTTTTGGAATTTCGTAAATGCTATAACTCTCATAATTTTTTATTTCATGAAAAAAGTCATTAGATAAATTGTTCGACTTTTTAAATACCTTCTCTGATGAGAATGTAAAAAAAACATTCATAAAAATTTTTTTTCTCTACCTTCAATGAAAAAATGTTATCTTTTATTTTGGCATACATACATACATACATACATACAGACAGTCAGACGCATTCGTAAAAACCTGGTTTTCGGATTCAGGGGGTCTCAAAACGTGGACATTTGACAAAAACTGAGGGGGTGGGGGGTCAAATTTTACACAAATCTAATACCTTCTCTGATGAGAATATAAAAAGACGAATTTTCAATAAAATTCAACCATTTGAACAAAATTTCAACGAAATTTGAACATATATAAATAAGCCAAGAGATAATTTTTAATGTAATTAAACTCACGTTAAACACACGTGTAATTTGCATCACATGTAAAGAATTGTGCTGCCGGATCAAAGAAGGGCACATAAACTTATTTCGCCGGGAGTGGGGAGGCCCCTGGAAGTTTTCAAAAACATTTTCGTATTTTAATTTTTAAAGAGGAAAAGTAATTTGGAAATTTATTTTTAAAAACTTGTTGTTAATGTTTTTCTGTTGCGTGGCGCTTATCGGACTTCTCTAATTTGCAGCGTTTCATTTATCGAGCGAATTTTAAGCAACGAAAAACTATCAGTGAGAAAGTTGTTAACAACAGTACAAAGAAGTTTCATAGAAAATTTTAGCCCAATCGAATTCATATTCCAGAAATTATTAACGTCTTAAGCCGATAGCGGCTAGGCGACTCGCGCGCGGGCAGCGAGAGTCTCAGATCCGATTCATAATATAGTTCACCGACGCCAAAAGTAGTAAACTAATCAAGTAATCAAGTAATATAAAAGTATTATACATAAATAAATATTAGTGCATAATGTGAAATAATTTAATAATTTAATATTATGTAAAATAGAATGATTCTATTTTCATGACAAACTGTACAAAAGCAAAACAAAACATAAACATCTAATAGTTGAGATTCACCGGATTCTTAGATTCCGTGAATCTTTTAATGCTTCAAATTCGTAGAATTGAAAACAGTGAAATATGGAGACTGTGCACTTGTTTTTCATTCCTGTTGTAATAGAGCGTTAGTATTTTTTGTCTTCTGAAAGAGAAATGTCACTAGATTTTAAATTTTTAAACAAAAGTATCGTGAAATGATGTCAGCAAGCGAATCCTAGAGGTAGAAGAAGAAGTAGACATGAAGAACAGTGGGAGGAAAATTTGCGAGAAACTAAGAGAAACAAGGTATGAATTTTATATTCTAAACAAATTAAGTAAAGAAATATATCATAGATATAATAGCGATAATTTTTTCACTGCAAATATAAATTCATAAATGTGAAATATTTTACTCTGAATCTGAATCAGTAAAATTTCATTGAAAATCGGTGGCAATAAGTGAGCGAACGAGTTCTCAATATTTTATCATCGAAATTTTCTTTATTTCTTTCAGGGGAA
>NC_046660.1:135628245-135629658 GCF_010883055.1 Belonocnema kinseyi
TAAAGGTTCATCCGCAAATAGTTGGGTACATAGAGAGATTGATGCCGCTTTGGAAAACCAGATTTACTATCTCATCTGGAAAAAATCGTGTGACAACTAACAGTGTCACGTTTCAGAGAGGTGTCTTTCAGGGCGACACCTCAGCTCGTTCATAGAAGCGCCATACGACACCTTTGCGCTGGAGAGACTTATACATACCTGGGCGTGCCACAGAGCCGCATTCAGGATGTGGCATCTATAAAGGATACTCTCCGAAGCAGATACAAACGTCTCATTCGACAGATTTGGTCTTCCGAAATGTCGGCGAGGAACAAAGTATCTGCAACGAACATGCTTGCCGTCCCGGTACTACTCTATTCATATGGAGTAGCTCCATGGACGAAGAACGAGCTCAGATCTCTTGATATCGGGACAAGAAAGGTTATGCACATGAACCAAAGCATGCATCTTAAGTCTTCCGTTCCGCTACTGTACATCTCACGCCGTCAAGGGGGTCGCGGAATATTGAGACTTGAATGTCTTCACAACAGGATTATTCTGGGTACAGCACATAGAGTTGCAAATGGAAGAGACCCTCTTCTTAAAATGGTCAGGAATCACGAAAAAGTGTCTGGTACCCCGAGCATTTAGCTCACATACTATCTAGTTGTCGAACACACGCGGGAACGACCTACATTCAAAGGCACAATGCGGCACTAAGAGTGCTTTATTACCATCTCTGTCACTCCTACGGTATTCACCTTAATATCGCTCCTCTAAATGCTCCTAGGGAAATTGAGTCAATTGTCGAGAATGGGAAGTGCCGCATATACTGGAACTTTATATTCTCGACAATTGTTTCTGTTGCTCACTCGAGGCCTGACATGGTTCTTCTTGACTTCGAGAAGCGAACCATGTTCGTTATCGAATTTTCGGCACCAGCTGACAAAAACATCATAGCCAAGGACAATAAAAAGAAAGAGAGGTATCGAGATCTTATAAGGGAGTTGCAACGATTGTACCCGGAATATTCTATTAAACTAATCGTCTTTATCATTGGCGCTCTTACAGGTGCCAAGCTTTCACTTGCTAATAGCCCAAAAAGGATCCATGCGTTTAAATAATATGCTAGAACACTTGCGGGAAAAATGCAGAAGGCGGTTATCCTTGGGTCACTCCTTGTTCTTAGGGTGCAGGAGGCTTTTGCTGGATCGTCGTATTGATTGCTTTACAGACTGTAACCACCTATCTCACGGTTGTGAGATGTGGTTGTGGCTGAAATATTACCGCGATTTCGCTGGAAGCGGGTGCAATTTTTCAGATTAGCACCCGCCGGGTGCAATCGTTGCAACTCCCTTATAAGGTCTCGATACCTCTCTTTCTTTTCATTCTCCTTGGCTATGATGTTTTTGTCAGCTGGTGCCGAAAATTCGA
>NC_046660.1:135629758-135636877 GCF_010883055.1 Belonocnema kinseyi
CGAATAAAATCCAGAATGAAAAAGTCTTTGAGCATAATACATTGATACTACCTGATGACTTAATTAGTTTTTACTTTTGGCGACGGTGAACTGTATTATGAATCGGATCTGATACTCTCGCTACAGTCCGCGCGCGAGTCGCCTAGCCGCTATCGGCTTCAGACATTAATAATTTCTGGAATATCAATTCGATTGGGCTAAAATTTTCCAGAAAACTTGTTTGTTCTGTTGTTAACTACTTTCTCGCGGTAAGTTTTTCGTTGCTCGAAATTGGCTCAATAAACGAAACGCTGGAAGTTAGAGAAGTATGGTCTTTAAAAATTCAAATTCGAAAATATTTTTGAAAACTTCCAGGGGCCTCCCCACTCGCGGCGAATTAAGTTTATGTGCCCTTTTTCGATCAAATATGAGTATTTGAATTTAAGAAAACGATAAGGTGTGTTTTCAAGAAATTATCCACATATTTGTTTAAAGTGTTTTTCTTTTAAACTATTGATGTAAATATTTATAGATAGGTAATGCAGATAAATTTATAATAAAAACATTTACCTTTTTCTGTTTAGTTTAAACAATATCACACCCTGAGAAATACTTGGACAATTTTTTGATAAGTCACGTTATCATTTCATTAGTTTTTAAAATGTAGATATTCACAACATTGCCAAAAAAATTTCTCCGTGAAATCGGTTACTTACATGTCATCCTATTTCCTTTAAAAGACAACATATTATTCAAGCTAAGGAATTTCCATTCAATGGAAACAGTTTCAAATTGGTTGATAATTTCAATCTTACATAGAACAGTATTAATATTAATATTCTATCAACTATTCCGCATTTTAATGAAAGGCAAGAAATTGGCGATTTTAATGTTTTTAATGTTTCGCGCGATTAATTCTTCTATATGCAATATCAGAATATTAATTCCGTGATTAATACTATTAGACCAGATATATTTTATACTTATATTTCATTATACATTATAATAGAATTAATACAATATATAATTAACTATATATGACATTATAAATATAAAAATATTATATCAACAGGTATTAATATTAATATTAATTAGCTGTAAATGATTGTGCTGGAGTTTGAATCGTTTGAGGATGAATGGGTTGAACTCGAAATATATCGAAATTTTTAACGCCTTTTCCCGATTCCGGATTGACTTCTCATTTTGGTTTGAATGTAGACACAGTAAGCGGGAACTTTAAAAATCGATGAAAACATAATAATTTGATCTTTGTACATCATTTTGATGTTTTTATTGTCTTTGTACATTTTTCTAATGTTTTTATTATATTAAAATAGGTAAATTCTTTATGTTACCGACACCGACATGTATGTTCAGGGTTAGTAAGTGACGAGCTATTTCAACGACATATAGTCAGGGTTGGGTACGTAATTTACTCAAGGTAATTTACGTGGATTTCTACTTTAATTTACCACGTAATTTGCGTCCGAAGTTTTCTACATTATGTAAATTAATGTAAATTACGTTGATGTGAAACCTGCGTATATTTCGATGGCTGTGATTCGTCTGATCTGATATAAGTACATAACCTCTTCGTGTGGTTTGTGGACTGTGGACGTGTGTTTGCCGGTCGTTTTTCAATTATTATTGAAAATTTTACAAATTAATTCAAGATGAAAAGGAAAAGTTTCCTGAAAAAAAGAAATAAACAAATAACAGTGAACATTTATCAGTGATGACTACAACAATGTCAATAACACTAATCAATAATTAGTGGTTTTAAAGTAAAATGATATGATCTAAAAATATTTTATGAATAACGAGTAATTGTATGACAAATTAAACTTTCATTATTGTAAATTAATTGATTAATTACGAGTTTTTTATAGGGGAAAAACGAAATTCAAATTATATTTAAATCTAAATTCTCATTGAAGTCCAACATCTAAACATTAATAGTATAATTTTCTAAAAATGAAAAAAAAATATAATTCACGGAAAAAGCAACTCAATTTAATATAGTTATAAAGATACCTTTTTATTGGTATTAACTTCGCGATCAAAAATTATTATTTTTTTTTTTCAGATGAAGCACATACATCTACACGTCATTGATTTATTATAATCTTAAAAGTTATTTGAACGTGTACTAATTTATGAAAAATTCTTTCGAGTGTAGATTAGAATATAATTGATGTATTATAATAAATATAATACATAATACAATTGCAAAAATTGATAATAATTCAACACTATTTACATACCTATGGCCTAGAAGGCGTTTATAACGACTGTTCCTCAATAGTTTATCGTAAAACAGGCACTTAGCTATACTTTTGTCTATATTGTTAAATTCTGCTTTCACTCTCTCAAAACTTAGGGCTTTCCCTGGGTTGTCTGGAATCCTCGCCGAAATCTTTTTTCTCATTATTGTAACCGTTTGTCAGTTTAATATCTAGAATCCTCAAATTAATTAAGGTATGAAGAACATTATGTCACGTGCTAGGAAATTCAAAAGTTCAAAACAGACAACCGCGACCTTTGTCATGTAATTTACCGTTTTTCTACAGTTTTGTACGTGAAATTACTTCATTTCGGTAATTTACGTGGAAAACCTCGAGTGACGTGTCGCTTCGCAACCCTGCATATAGTTACTGCAGTGTGTGTGTGGCTCCGATCCTGTTTCGAAGTCGAAAATCGAACGGACCTCTCTTTCTATCTCAAACAGTAGAAAAAGGGGTCTGTTCGAATTTTGACTTTGTGCATGGCATTGAGCTGACTATGGCCCTCAGAATTAGAATAGGGCCTAGAAAAAGAGGGTTAATCTAGAAAGTTCACCTGTATATTTATTTTTACAAAATTGTCAATTAGCCAAGTAATTATTTAATAAAAACATAATAGTTTGATTGCGGCTGCCAGCCCAAGCCGGCTAGATACTGTGTGAAAGAGCCTTTACAAAAACACAGGTCAGCTTTTTCTTAAAGGGCTAAGTCTTGCAGGGTTGCCAGATTGGATAACTTGACCATGATTTCTATTGATCTATCATTTTAACGCGCTGTTTTTATTTGTTACCTCAGATCTAATAACTAATAACTAATAATAACTGCATTGCAGTTTCTTAATCTATTTTCTTTTATTAAAAGTGATATTAGATGCGCTTACATAGTTTATCGTCCTTAATACATGTACTTGAAGTGACGAACGTTTATATGAACGAAATTAAAGATTTCTTCCCCCGAATTTTGTTTTGTCCAAATCATGTAGGATGACAAAAAATGATGTTCCATCGGAAGAAGTTTACGAAATGTTTATTTTTAGGGGGTTAACTACCCTTACAAATCACCCATTATTCAAACATGCCAAATACAATTTTGATTGTCGATATTTGCAAATATAAAGACGTCAAAAATTCTCTTATTTATCATATTAATTATAGAGTGGGTGAGAATGTTTGGCAAGACCCTTAAAACCCACCCTTAACATATCCGCACCTAAAATGTTGAAAATGACAAGTTTGATTGTCGATATTTGAAAAAAAAGTCAAAAATTCTCTTCTTTTATCTCAATAATTATAGAGCGGGTGAGAATGTTCTGAAAGACCCCTAAAAACCACCCCTACTATATCAACACCTAATATGTTCAAAACGACAAGTTTGATTGTCGATAATAGAAAATAAAAAAGTCGAAAATTCTCTTTTTTTATCTCGCTAATTATAGACTGAGTGAGAAAGATCGGCAAGACTCTAAAAAAAAAAAAACACCCGTACTATATCAACACCTAAAATATTTAAAACGACCAGTTTGATTGTCGATATTTGAAGAGATAAAAACGTCCAAAATTCTCTTTTATTATCTCACTAGATATAGAGTGGGTGAGAAAGTTCAGCAAGAGCCCTAAAACCAAACCTACTATATACAAACCTAAAATGTTCAAAACGACAAGTTTGATTGTCGATATTTGAAAATAAGAAAACGTCAAAAATTCTCTTTTTTATCTCCCTAATTATAGATTGGGTGAGAAAGTTGGGCAAGACCCCTAAAAACCACCCTTAATATATCCGCACCTAAAATATTAAAAATGACAAGTTTGATTGTCGATATTTGAAAATATAAAAACGTCAAGAATTAGATTTTTTATCTCACTAATTATAGAGTGGGTAAGAAAGTTTGGCAAGACACATAAGAACCACTCGTACTATATAAACACCTAAAATGTTAAAAATGACAAGACCTCTAAAAACTAGAGGTCTTTCAGAATCTGACCCGAAAATTTCTAGAAAACCACCCCTTCCCACCCTATTTTTGAATCTAAAAAAACGTGATTTTTTAAGGTTATTTTTTGTTAAATCGCATTTTCGATGCAAAAGAAGTCTTGAAAATAGCCGAAATCACAAAAACTCCGGCTCAGAATGACCAAAGAATAAAGTTATACACACAGAAAATTCATTTTTCATCATTAATGGGTTGTAGGACCACCACTAAGATAACATATCAACGAAAAATTGCTGCTCTGCGGATTGTTTTAAAAAAAGTTGTTTCAGCTTTGAAAATAGGTAAAAATGGGGGAAACATATCACAAATAATAGAAAACATATTTTCTTTTGTTATCTAAGGTTAAATTTCGTTGCCACCCCAGAACATAGCGTAAAGGAGTGAAAATCGGCAGTTTTTCAAAAATACTATTTTCAATACCAAAAAATTGCAAATAAATTTAGTTCTAAAAATCAATAAAAGTTGAGTTAATTTGAAATTTTGAAAATCTTTTGAGTTTATTTCACGTAGAATTTTATTTTAATAATTAACAAAGTTGTCTATGCTTAAACTTGACGGAAAAACGGACAAACTGGGTTAATAAGGGTTAAGGACGACGAAATATATAAGCATACATCATTTAAAACTTAACTTAATAGGGCTCAAAAAGCGCGAAAAAGCCATGTAACCGTAACCTACCGTAGCCTACACAAATTTCTTTTACATTTGTTTGAAACACAAATTATGTACCACAAATTAAATGGAAAACAGATATTGTAGAAACAATCCTTAATGTTGTTTTGTCAAACTAAAAAAGGCCTTTTACATCATGTTTTTATATTGATGGACCTGGTGGCTCAGGAAAGATATACATTTATACAACTACATATCAGTTGTTAAAAGGCAAGGGGAAAAAATATATATACACGATGGAATTTACAGGTATAGCAGCAATATTACTTCTACACGGAAAGGCTGTAATAAAAGTTTCGGTTTGCTAGTTTCTTTATTTTTAGATTCCGTCTCCCGTATACAAACTCAATCTAAAGATGCTCAATACTTACGAGAAGTAGATATTTTTATTTGGGACGAAGCTCCAATGGCGCCAAGGTATGCTTGGGCATTAGTAGATCGAACATTACGTGACTTCATGAATGTTGATTCACCACTTGGTGGAAAAATTATAATTTTTGGCCGAGCTTTTGGGCAATCAACGCCTGTGAAAACTCATGCAACTCGCAGCGAATTAGTAAATTTATCCATTAAATTCAGGTAACTATGAAAACATGTCTGTATTTTCACTAACAAAAAATATGAGTACTTAAACACAAGAAGCAGAATTTGAAAAGTATTTATTCTATGTGGAGACGGTACTTGAAATGAAAATGAGAATTACTTAATAGCCCCAGAAAAATGTGTAGCTACTAGAACCGATGACAATGTTTAGTAAACTTATTAAGGATCGAAGATTTGCAGATATAGCACAGACAGCTGTATTATCAGCACGAAATGTACCACAGAACGAATTTATACAAGTGTAGATAGTGTTAAAAATTAATGATGCAATACTCCTAGATACTTGAACACATTAAATCCACCGAACCTTCCTCCTCATGAATTACGATTAAGAAATAATTGTATTGTTATGCTAATTCGTAATATTTCTATTAACGAAGGTCTATGTAATGGTAAACGTTTGAAAATAATCTTTTACAATGTCGCATTTTAACAGGTGATAAGGCAGGGGACATCGTCTTTATACGTCGTATTACGTTGTATTGTGAAGGTCAAAGTTTCGATACTATCGGGTTAGATCTTCGTAAAGATGTATTTAATCATGGACAATTGTATGACGTATTTTTCCGAGTTAGATCTTGGCATTCACTAAAAATTGTTCTAGGAGAGCAGCGGCAAAATAATATTATAAAGAATTATGTGTATACAAAAATATGCAAATAGTTTTGTATTTTTAAATAATTAAAAATATTATTTAAAACAAATTAAGTTTCATTATAAATTGTATATTGCAAAATAAAAAAAAAGAAATTCATATATTCTTGGACAAAAATATAGGATATCAAATATGATAAAATATTATACTTTTAAAATAAAGTAAACGTGCGCTCGTAAGCGCGCGTTCGGTCTCATCGTAAAAATCGAAGTCCCAAGTAGTCCTGAAAAAGTATACTATAACCAAATTCTACTAAGCTATAGTTTGTAATTGTTAAATTCCAAACGATTCTCATAACAATTTTTTATAATTTCGAAAGTCTGGAGGCTATTTAAACTTGTTTGGTGTAATAGATAAATCCAACATCAAACGCCTGAAAACTCCAGCACAATCATTTACAGCTAATAATAATTATTAATATTAATATAATTATAATATCAAAGATAGTGATATAGCCTAAGGGTAAGAGGAACTATAATATAGACACAGAAATATGTAATGATTTAATGATTTAATTATTATCTGTTCAGGTAAAAATTCTAAGAGAGAAAATATGTAGCTTCGATTTATTTGAAAATTTAAGAGGGCAAAAGAATATTGTAAAAGCTTGTAAAAGTATACAATAAAGACAATAAATTCTATTCTATATATAATTAAAATATCATATACATAAATATATATTTTATTTTCATTATGTACAATAATTGTATATATATTTTTGATTATTATATTAATGTACAATAATTGCATATATATTTTTATTTTTAAATTGGGCGAAATATTCAAATATCATTAAAATCGCCAATTTCTCTAATTTCTTTCAAATGAGGATCAAGATATAAATAACACTATTTTAATATAACATAATCATTTATATTTTATACTTCTTTCAAATGCAGATCAAAATAGAAAAAGAAGACTTTTATAATATGATATAA
>NC_046660.1:135636977-135657171 GCF_010883055.1 Belonocnema kinseyi
AACATTAATATTCTACACCTGAAAATCGAAGCATCGAAACCTGGAAACATTAAAATCCCAATTTCTTCATTTTATCTCAAAGTGGATCGAGATATAAATAGAAACGCCGAAATTTTCAGACCGGCAATCGTGTACCTTCGAGTTTTCAAATTTAGATGAGGAGAATTGAGTTGCGCGCGCAACCCCAAATTTGATCTTAAAACGAAAATCTTTAGATCTCATGGCTAAGTGTCACTCAGAATGACTTTGAAATATTGTCAAACATAAATTTTCTAAACTAACCGAAGAGGAAGGCATGGTATACCCATCAACCTTGGTCAAGTAAGTTAGATTTTGAAATTGGAAACTTGCTTTTGAGAAGCTTAAGTCTTTATGAGCGGACGGGAGTATACCTCCCTAAGTCAGGTTAAGAAAAGTCTTAAATATCGGTAAAAGCCTGGAGAATATTTCTAGAGAGCCTGAGTCAAGGAAACTTGACTTTCGAAAATAAAAGAATTTTAGAGGCATTACTCCAGAACTGGATATAACCAGATATTGAATAATAAAATTGTGAGCACTTCCTTGCCTTCCCTCGTCCTAATTTTTGCAATCAGATAGGCGACCCTATTGCAACTGTACGAGATTTAAGTTCACTGAACCTGTAAAAGGTCTGAAACCTAAAATATCGAGCGATAATATTCAAGAGTTGAATTTTCCTTTTCAAATGCGAAATACTATTTAGCTACGGCTTATATCATTAAATAAAAATATTCTTGAGTTTTTAATACCGGCAAATTTGATATTGTATAATTAGAAATTTACTGCGGCTTCAACCAAAGAGTTGTTTTTCGATGAGACTTCGAATATAATTATTTTATAAGTTTAACACAGGGCTAAAATTATGTGTGAAATAGAATAGGGCGATTTGATCAATAAAGATTTATATGTCAGAAATCGTAAAATCTCATTCCTCACAACCACAAAATCTATTAAAATTCACAATAACAATTTAATTTGTTATTAAATTTAACCCTCTGGTCTACACCTGGGTCACTGGTGACTCAAGCGATCCACATAATTAGTTTTTCCGCTGAGGGATCGTTTCGGCGGAGGGGTACGCTAGGCTGAAAATTAGGAGAAAAAGACGGCCTATGTGATTGATATAGTCACGTCCTTATTTGGGCCTTGGCTTTCCACTGACGCGCACAAAACTGATTTTTCGAGTCACCTATGACCCAGGTGTAGAAAATTATTTGAAATTTCAGTGCAAAGTTGTGAAGTATTTTTTAATTAAAAATAGTGTTGTGCAACGAAATAAAGGTGTTTTAGTGAGAAAAAAAATTCGTATAAAATTGTGGTGGGAAGGCGCTGTGAAGCACGTAAGACTCTTGCGTCATTATGATGTTCTGCGTCTATATGGATACCGTAAGTAGCTGTATTGGAAAATCAGCTTCAGAATCAGAATTTAACCCGAATTCTGACTCTGATACTGAAAATATGACAGCAAATATGGAAAGAGCATCTAAAAGGCGTCCTGCACTATAAGACATATTTAAAATTTTAGTATACATGGGTATATTAAATTTCGTATATGTTTACTAAATTCATTACATTTTGTAATTTTAGTATACTTACGTATACTACATTTCGTTTACGAAGTTATTTATAGGCTAAATTTATCAAGTGTGATTATTAAGTATGAATTTTATAGTTTCTGTATAATAAAATTCATATATTTGTTTATGATATTCGACTGCGCAAGTGCGTTTCGATTTACGCGGGCGTGCAACCTGGCCGTTAGCAGACTCGCTTGGCTCGCGTGCATTTTTGTTGAGTTCTTGTGCTAAACATATGTATATTCAGCCCCCTGCCTCGACCGTGTATGTGTATGTAGTAGTAGTTTTTTTACGATCCAGAGGAGAAATGGCGGTCCAACTAAACCAACCGATGGCATCACAAAAAGTAGGTCTTTATATTTTTGTGATTTATTTTGCTCATATTATCGATTTTATTATTTGTTAAAGTTAATCAAAATGATTTATTGTTGAAATTATTAATGTAAATAATGAAAAATTTAATAATATTTAAGACCTCAATGACAAAAATATTTAAAACATATACATGATCAGAAGAATTAATGAAAAATATATTACTTATATACAATATAAATATAATAATAATTAGAATATGTAAGACTACAACTTAAGTTGCAAAGTAAAGAATCTTTGTTCCTTTAAAATCTTAAAAATTTCAAGTTTTAAAGGAAATATTTTTAAGAAGTAGTGGTAATTCTAATTAAAATGTTTGAGGGAATCATTTGGAAAAAAGCCAATGACACGAATGATAAATGAGAAAATGGATTTAATATAATGTATATATTTATTTAAGTTGAACCAAACATGATATAAACATTTATACAGTTCAATAATTTATTTGTTTCTTAATCTTGAAATCTTTTTTCGCGCTGCGTTGAGCCCCTAATAATTTTATTTAAAAATTTAAAGAAGATTTTGAATTAAATAGTTAATTATATTATTGCAAACCTCATTTCTAAAATAAAAAGACTATAAGCTATTAAAATCTATAAGCAAACGTACTGTACTCATGACGCATAGTTGGAGGAAGTGCACTTTTTTCATTCAAAAATGTTCAGAGCCTTCAATTTTCTTGCGATTTTGAATTTTTCTGTTTTAAATTAAAGATCATTAAATTCTATAGATCTTGACTCTCTGAAATTTTGTCTCCTCTACTTTTTTATTAATAATGTTTTCAGTCAAAGTATGAACAAAGTCTTATTATCGGTGAAAAACATTTTTTTCTGCTAAAAGTGCTTCCCATTAATGTAGGAATGACATATAATAACAAAAATATTTTAAAAGTTTATAATAACCACTGTGATAAACAATTTTTGTGTCAAAATATTAGAATTTGAGATCTTTCAAATAATAATTTCCTTCAATGGTCAAAACGACTTCAGGTATTCCTTAAAATAATAAATATTTAATAATATTTGATAAAATATAACAATTTAAATTCTTGTAAACAAATTAGATAAATAAATTTAAAATGTTTGCCCTTTCGCATAGAAGATTTTTTTTGCACTCGAAATGTTTGAAGCTATTGGACGAATGACTGATAGTCGCAAAAATATTAGAAGAGTTAACAATAACCACTGTTATTAATAATTTTTGTTGACAAAATATTTAAACTTAAGGTTTTATCAAATTCAAAATTTCTTTGATGGCCAAGTCAGCGGGTTATTGTCAAAAGATTTTGTATTGAGTGTTATGATTCATTTCCAATCTATTACGATTGAAAACCCGACTTTTTCCGATTGATACTGCCAACATTGGGACATTTTTCATGCAAATTGTTTATCAGCATTTGAGTTGTTATATTGTACTGAATATGATCAAAGATACATTTTTTAGGAATATCCGTAGCCATTGTAGCAATTAAAGAAAATAAAAATTTTGACAGAATCTTACATTTGAATATTTTGTCACGAGAATTATTCATAACAATGGTTATTGTCAACTTCTCACATATTTTTGTGACTAGCAGTTTTTTACCCAATAGCTTAAAATATTTCCAGTGTAAAAAAAAGTCTAATTATTTTATTATTAATTAATTATTATACTTGTACCATTAACACCTATCTAAAAATTAACGTTATGTTCTTGAATTAAGAGTTCTTATTTTGATCCCTCTAATAGCTTAATTCGAAAAGCACCTGACCGGAAATCAGAAGTTTTGTGGTTCGATTCCCAATGGAGTGAAGATGGAGTAGGATCTTTTTTTCAAAAAATAATTTTAATTTAAAAAAATGTCTATGCGAAAGGACCAAAATTTTGAATTTCTTTAACTAATGTATTTACAAAAATTTAAATTGTTATATTTTATCAAATATTATTAAATATTTATTCTTTCAGGAAATACCTGAAGTCTTCCTGGCACTTGAAGGAAATAATAATTTGAAAAATCTCAAATTTTAATATTTTGCCACAAGAATTGTTTATAACAATAGTTATAATAAACTTTTAAATTATTTTTGTTATTAAATGTAATTCCCACATTAATGTGAAGCTCTTTTAGCACCAAAAAATTTTACCGATAATATAACTATTTGTTAATTTGTTTATCAAATTTGTTACCAACAAATAAATGGAATGATAAACTAATTATTTGTATTTTATGAGTCACTAAACATTAATTTTAGACAATACAAAGTTTCCCTGATCAGTTATCAATGCGTAAAAAATTGTTATGTACAAAATTTCAGTTTTTCCATGCTTTGAGTAGAAAAATTATTAATATACAAATAGAGAAGACAAAAGTTCGGAGCGTCAAGCTGAACGAAAAAAGTGAATTTCCTTCTACACACCGTCATGAGTACGGTACGTTTGCTTATTGAGTTTAATAGTTTAAGGTCTGCTAATTTTAGAAATAAGGTTTGCATTAATATAATTAACTATTTAATTCAAAATCTCCTTTAAATACAATTTTTTTAGTAAAATTATTAGGGGTAGAATACAGCATGAAAAAGCTTTCAAGATTAAGCAACAAATAAATGATTGCACTGTATAAATGTATATATGATGTTCGGTTCACTTGAAATAAATATATACTTATATCAAATAATATTAAATCCACTTTCTCATTTATTAGTCTTTTCATTAACTTTTTACCAAATTATTCCCTCAATATACAATATACGTCATATATTTTTTTATTAATTCTTCGGATCATGTATATGTTTTAAATATTTTTGTCATTGAGGTCTTTAATATTATTAATTTTTATATTAGCTACATTAATAATTTAAAAAAATTTTTTTTCTTTCTTTTTTTAAATAATTAGTAATAGTTAGACTTATTTTTTCATATATCTTTTTTTTGTTTATTTGAAAACAGCATCAAGTTTTTAATTATTTTTGCTTTTTCTTAATGCAATTCCATGAAAAAGACAGGCCTACTTTTTATGGCGCCATCTGTTGGATTAGTTTAACCGACAATTCCCCTCCGGATCGTAAGAAAACAGAAAAGTGGGGGCGATGCATGGGGCTGTGTATATTGAATGGATCATTGGGAGCAGCCAATTCACCCGTTGGTTTACAAGGAAGTAAAAAGAAGGTTCTTTTGCTAGTAAACGAGAGCTTATCCAGAAAAACAGGGTTAAAAAACAACCCATTATTACTAGAACGAAATCATAATCACCTAATCAAGAACGAAAACGAGCCTCACCTACACGTAAAATAAAATTACTATGAACGTGTACTCAATTTATTATACGCGTGTCCTAAATTTGGTATATGCGTAAAGTAAATTTCTTATCCATGCATACTGAATTTAGTATATGCGTATACTAAACTTCATATACTTATATACTTACACTGTAAGAAAGATTTGCAATTTTAGTATACATGGGTATATTAAATTTCGTATATGTTTACTAAATTCATTACATTTTGTAATTTTAGTATACTTACGCATACTAAATTTCATTTACGAAATTATTTGTATACTAAATTTATTGAGCGTGCAGTAAGTTTTTTTCACGTATATTAATTTTATAGTTTCTGTATACTAAAATTCATATACGTGTTTACTATATTTGGCTGCGCAAGCGCGTTTCGATCTAAGCGGTCGTGCCACCTGGCCGTTAGCAGACTCGCTTGGCTCGCGTGCATTTTTGTTAAGTCTTGTGTTAAATATATGTATATTGAATGGATCATTTGGAGCAGCCAATTCACCTGTTGATTTACGAGGATGTAAAAAGAAGGTGCTTTTGCTAGTAAACGAGAGCTTATCCAGCAAAAAAGGATTCGAAAACAACCCATCACAATCAGAACGAAATCTTAATCAGCTAATCCAGAAAGAAAACCATCCTCACCTACACGTAAAATAAAATTGCTATAAGCTTGTACTCAATTTAGTATACGAGTCTCCTAAATTCGGTATATGCGTATACTAAATTTCGTATACATGTATACTGACTTAAGTATATGCGTATACTAAATTTCATATACGTGTATACTAAATTCAGTACATGCATATACTAAATCTAATGTACGCTGGTATACTAAATTTAATTTCGTGTTGTGCATTCTTGCTTCCATCACATGTATACTAAATCTAGCGCAGATTTTTCTAACAGTGTATACCAAATCTAATATACGCTGGTATACTAAATTTAATTTCGTGTTGTGCATTCTTGCTTCCATTACATGTATACTAAATCTAGCGCAGATTCTTCTAACATTATGTGTCATGTCAATTATAAGGAAGTAAGAAGTATTCATTTTTGAATCCTAATAAAAAAAGACAGTCAAGAAAAGTCAGAATTTCTTGAGATTTCTGTATGCGTTCTGTAGATTCCTGATAATACTGATGGGTGGATGTCCAAAAAGTGCTAAGGGAAATTTTTGACGAAAATTAGTTTATTGGCCCAAAAATTCTATGAAAATCAATCACACATCCTGTTAAATGGTGATTTCGATTTTACAAAATGTTTTTTCGCTCTCCTGTAAGTTGCCAAAATGTTCCTTAGCATCTTTTATAGTTTCTAAGGTTTCATATTTTAACTATTATTTTTTTAAACTTTATGGAACATATACTCAATAAATACATATAAATATTATGAGAAAATGAGTTTGTCTCATTCTTTTCACTCTTCGCATGTTCCAAAACTCAACGCCTAAGAGAAATATGGGCCAAAAATATACACTGTTAGAAAAATCTGCGCTAGATTTAGTATACATGTGATGGAAGCAAGAATGCACAACACGAAATTAAATTTAGTATACCAGTGTGTATTAGATTTAGTATATGCATGTACTGAATTTAGTATACACGTATATGAAATTTAGTATACGCATATACTTAAGTCAGTATACATGTATACGAAATTTAGTATACGCATATACCGAATTTAGGAGACTCGTATACTAAATTGAGTACAAGCTTATAGGAATTTTATTTTACGTGTAGGTGAGGTTGGTTTTCTTTCTGGATTAGCTGATTAAGATTTCGTTCTGATTGTGATGGGTTGTTTTCGAATCCTGTTTTGCTGGATAAGCTCTCGTTTACTAGCAAAAGCACCTTCTTTTTACTTCCACGTAAAACAACAGGTGAATTGGCTGCTCCAAATGATCCATTCAATATACATATATTTAACACAAGCCTTAACAAAAATGCACGCGAGCCAAGCTGCTAACGGCGAGGTGGCACGACCGCGTAGATCGAAACGCGCTTGCGCAGCCAAATATAGTAAACACGTATATGAATTTTAGTATACAGAAACTATAAAATTCATATACGTAAAAAAAACTTACTGCACACTTAATAAATTTAGTATACAAATAATTTAGTAAACGAAATTTAGTATGTGTAAGTATACTAAAATTACAAAATGTAATGAATTTAGTAAACATATACGAAATTTAATATACCCATGTATACTAAAATTGCAAATCTTTCTTACAGTGTAGTTTTTGACATTTTCATCAAAGTCCATATTCATACTCTGAAATAAATATACTTTTTGGAAAGCTCATAAAAATCGTGTATGAATTTTTGTAGAGTAAAGTCTCCAGATCAAGAAACACATCAAGTTTTTTCAATTGTATGAAAAATGACAAAAGTGTCGTCAAAAAACACAAAAAAGTCGTTTTACGCGTCTTCTTGTGTTCAGTTCTTAATAACTTCTTTCAGAATAAACATATCGTGTTTTGACTTAAATATTCTATTAGTGGAGATTCTGAGGATTTAATTTCACTGTACATAATATAAAAACAACAAACTTGAACTATCTTTATATAGAATTAAACATTCCGGGTCGCTGGTGAACCGGGTGTACTTCAACGTGTGCGACGAAAAATGATGTAGACGAGAGGGTTAATAGTGTATAATATTAATGAATAGCTCCTAATATAGAATATATTGAATGGCAGATCATACTCTAATTATTATTATATAAACTCCTTATATCTAAAATTTTTTTTGTAATAAATGTAAATAACATGGATTCAAATAATTAGGTATAATTATTAATGGTATTCATTACAAATTAATTAATAATTATATTTTTCTAAAAACTGGAGATAATAAATAAAACTTGTTTTTATTATAATAAAATTTTCCAGTTGACAAAATCACTAAAGCCAGAGCTTAGTTAAATAATTAATTTTAAACTATAATGTGAAATTAAAATTTTTTAAAGGAATACTGAAACTAGTATAAATTTAACGGTTTCGTAGCTGAAAATTAATGACTTTTACAACTTTAAACTCGAACTACTTTGCTAAAAATTCATTTCTTTGTTTCGTTTAAGGTTTATCATGTTGGTTGAAAATTCATCTCATTGGTTAAAAAATAATTTTTTTTATTTCAAATATTTTTTTTTACTAAAAATAATTCTTTTTCGGTTGAAACTTTATTATTTTAGTCTGATATTTATCTATTTGGTTGCAAAATATGTTATAATGTTCAAAACTAATTTTTTAATCTGGAAATCCAGCTATTGCATTTTTGGTAGAAAATAAATAAACATAATTTAATCTTTTGATTTTAAGTATTTTATTCCTTATTAGGACAAAGCCTCTTTTATTAAAAGCGTCCACAAAATTAAAATTTTTCTTTTTTAAATACTTTACTTTAAAATTCAGTTTTAAACTGAAAATAATTCTTGTTTAATAGAGTCATCATTATTCGAATTTTGTAAAATTATTTGTGTAACATATTTTCCAAATAATTAATTTGTAAATTTGAAAAATATTTCATAAAATCAGTGAGCTACTAATTTACTTTAGTGAAATATAATTGTAAATTAGAGGCTTACCTGCTTTAGCAGAGATTTAATCTTTTTTTTTTATAAAAATGCAACTGTCTGGTTAGAAATTAAGCTATTATACTATTTTCTTGAAAACTTTACTATTTCGTAGAAAATTTACTTTTTGTTTTAAATTTATATTTTGGTGTTGAAAAATGAACTGAAATATTTTCTGGATGAAAGTTCCACTTATAAACAAAATTGGTTTTTTATTAAAAATTCATCTGTTTTAGTACAAAATTGATATTTTTGGATAAAAATGCAACTATTTGGTAGAGAATTTAACTGTTTTGTTGAAAATTCATCCTTTTTGGTTGAAAAATTCCATCTTTTTGGATTCAAAATTCAATTTTCTTTGTAGAAACTTATTTTTTCATTCAAAACTTCATCTATTATAGAAGAAATTTCATTTTTCGTATGAAAATGAAAATTTTTGGTTAAAAATCGTTCTAATTTGCTTGATAATTCAACTAATTTGTTCAAAACATTTGGTTGAATCGCTTTCTTAAGAAATCATTTTTTTCTTAAAGATTTATATTTTAAGTTGAAAAAATATGTCGTTAGTTAAAAGTTTAATTATCTTGTTATAAATTAATCTTGTTTAATTGAAAATTCAACTAATTGGGTCGAAGTTAAACTATATTGTGAAATTTGTTTTTATTAAAGGCTCATGTATGAATGAAAATTTAACTGTTTAGTGGAAAATACTTTTTTTTATGTTTACAATTCATTTTTTAACAAAAAATGGAACTTTTCCATTTTTTAAGATTGATATTATTTAGTTAGAAATTCGCGTTGTTTTGTTTGTAAAAAATGATTTTTTTGTTTGAATTTTCATTTTTTTTTTGCTTAAAAATGCATCAGTTTCGTGGAAAATTAATTTTGTTTGAAAGTCATATTTTTTGTTTGAAAATGGAGTTTTTGTAAAGAATTTTGTCTTCTAATTTGAAGGTTCAATAATTTAGATAAACTTTTATTTATTTTTTGAGCGCAAAGTTTTTAATTGTGGGAAATTCGTCTTTTTGGTTATAAAATTCTTTTCTTTGTTGTATAAATTTCATTCTTTTTTTATTAAAATATAAACTATAACACTTTTTCGTTGGAAATTTGTGTTGTTTGGTTGAATATTCAACTATCATGTTAAAAATTTAATTATTTTGTTTAAAATTCCGGCATTTTGTTAAAGATTTATCTTTTAAAGTAGAAAAAACTTAAAAAAAAAATAAATTAATACATTTGAAAATTTTAAATTTGTATATAAAACACAGTAATTCTTGAATATGTGTGAACTAGAAAATAATTTATATTTAACAGCTGATTTCGCCTGAACAATAAAAATATTGTTAAAAATCATAAATTCTTAAATTCTTTTAAATTCTCCTAAATTCTGTCATATTCTCGGTTTTAAATTCTCGGGAATTTAAGAAATCTAGTAGCAGGTAGGCAAAGATATTATAAACGTAGATGCGGTGAGGCTTAGTTACCCGCGATAAATACAGACGGCGCGTCCGGCGAAAATTGTCAATTCCCCTCTACCCACCGCTCACCGGTTATAGCACCAATTCACAAGAGCCACTTGCAGCGCTGTAAGCAACTCTCAGTAGGCCCCTCGAGGCGCACTAATGGTTACTTAGCTCGGACAAGAACCATTTGGATTGAAAGTAAATTGCCAATTAAAACATTTGTACATTTATAAGTTATAAGTTATAACTTAAAAACTAAATATATTTATAAGTTATAACTTATAATAAGTATAACCCCAAATAAAAGTCGATGAATAATTTATATTACGGTTTCATATATTTCCCAATATTTCTAAAATTATTACTGGTAATTTTCATTCTATATATTGTCTATATATAGTTCTTTAATATTATTTATTTTTTATTTTTATTTTTGTGGTCTGCAATTTCTATAGATTTTTTTAGACTTTTATAAAAATATTATTATAATTCCAAGTGATATGAAAATTGTTTTTTCGATTTTTAGATGTTAAGACGGCTGTTCCAAGCCAGATTACGTTTCGCATCGGCAAACAAAATTAGACGAACAGAATTTCACTGTCATATTCATAAAAAATATTATGTTCCATAAAATATATTTTAAAATAAACTTTAAATTATTATAATTACTACAGCTTACTCGAAATATATATAATTCAAATTATTTTTTAAGTTAAATATTTATAATGATTCCTATTTTTTCGTAAAATTTATGTAAAATTCTACAAAAAAATGCCTCAAAATCTTCAAAAAATTTTTACAATATTATAAATTTTTAGAATTTTTGAAATATTTTCGACACTGTAAACTTCCCGAAATTATAAAATTCTGAAAAGTCCGAATTTAAAAATTCTAGAATAATGAAATTCTGGACAGTTTACAATATTATCGAATTTTAAAATTCCCGAATGATAAAACTCCAGGCCGAATGCTGTCTAATAATAAAATATACAAACTAGAAAATTTCGGAATTGCAGAAATTGAGAAAACAGTTTTATGGTCAATATTATTTATTACAAATACAATAATCAAACATTTTTATTATAGAAATTTTGTTTAATGTTTAATTTTGATAAATTATTGTTTTAATTTAAAATAAAAATATTTGTATAAAACTGTGATACAAACATAAATTTAAAAATATGTGAGCTTCAATTGAATCAAACTTTACAGGATTCAATTCAGACTAATTTAACGCGACTTTTATTTTCATTTTTTAAAATAATAATTTTATTTTTGCGAGAGTGTTCTGTAATGTACAAAAATACAATGAACACTTTCAAACATCGTTTTTGATTCAAAAATACATTTGTTCAATTATTGTTATTTTAAATTCTAACAATGATTTTCAGAAACTTTAAACATTAAAAAAGTTTTTTCTTTGGTATAAATATTTTATTTTTCTATTAAAAAAATATTTTGTTAACAAACTATTTTTTAATTTTTCAAATTATGGAGTTGTCTAGCCCGGATATTGTATAATTCGAAAATTTTCTGTCGGCAATTCTCAAATTCTGTAAGATTGTAGATTTTCGAGAATTTTCCAATTCGGAACTATTATATTTCGACAATGTTATAATTTCGGAATTTTTACAGTGATGTAGGAATTTTATTTTTCGGAAAAAACGACTGAAAAATCTCGAAAAATAAAATTCCCGACACTTTAAAATTCGTAAATTGAAAGATAACCAAAGTATAAAATTCCCGAAATTTTCTCGAAAAATAAAATTCCCGACACTTTAAAATTCGTAAATTGAAAGATAACCAAAGAATAAAATTCCCGAAATTATAAAGGTCGCATTGGAGAATTCACGAAAAATAAAATAAATAAAATTCCGGAGAATAAGATATTACCGAATTAAAAAAATCCCTAAAGAAAATGGCTGAATTATAAAATATCTAACCCAGAAAATTCATGAATTTAAACAATTCAAAAAATTCTTTATTAAATATTATTTATTTTTTGAAAATACAATAATCGAATATATATTTCTGTATGGAAAATTTTGTTTGAAAATGTGCATAGTATTTGAAAAAATACAAAAAAGTTTTGAAAAATCGAATTTTTTATTAATAAAAAAATAATCTAAATAAATTTTGATACAAAATCGTTGTTCAATTGAATCCTGCAAAGTTTGTTTCAAAAATGTTCTTATGTAGGTATGAAGAAAATTTAGGCAGAACATTTTTTTCTTTCAAAGCGCACGTGTTTTTTAATGTATTTTTTATACAATTTTTATAAAATTCTTATTCAGGTGCCGGAGATTTCATTTTTTGGGATTTTTCGTTCATCGCTTTCGGGATTTTTTCAGAGGTTCCATATTTTTATACCTCCTCTTAAAATTATGTAATTTTCAAAATAAAAAGTCAACATTTCAAAACATTTAAAAATCATCAAAAGTATCAATTCCCTTTTAAATTATTTCAAATCTTTTTAAATTATTTAAAAATTTTTCGGAACTCTTAAATGTCTTTTAGACTGATTGCCATTTTTCCTAACATTTTTGTAAAATCCTGTTCTTTAAGAATCAAAATAAAATACTTTTACCTGGGAAATACAGATAAAAAATAAAACAATTATAATTGTAATATTCAAAGTTTAAATTTTTTACTCTGAAATTGTGACAATTCTTTTTCAAATTGTTTACTATTAAAAATTGTTTTTTTTTTAATTTCCTAACTAAATAGATTAAAAATGGAATATTTTATACTGAAATAATACTTCAAAAAGAT
Organism: Belonocnema kinseyi; assembly: GCF_010883055.1. Classification (NCBI taxonomy): domain Eukaryota; kingdom Metazoa; phylum Arthropoda; class Insecta; order Hymenoptera; family Cynipidae; genus Belonocnema; species Belonocnema kinseyi. The sequence continues at coordinate 135,650,021 of NC_046660.1, forward strand.
TTTGAAATTGAATAAAGGCGTTCATTTAAGAAGCCATTAATTCGAAGGTTTGCACTTGTGTCAGTACTAAGGCTTTCGAATTAAATTAGTTCAAATTTTAACATTAAAATATGTAAATTGTATCATTTTGAACAGATCTAGAATCATCTTGTAAAATCAATCACTGTTAAATTTTTAATACTCGAACTGCAGTTCAATTTTCAAATTTACTTTCTTTTCCCGATTTGTCTCGGTCGCGAGTATAGCTCAATATTTAGAACAACTTTCATTTTTTGGAAATAGTAATTTTTCGCTTCTAACTTACGGGACAATCATTTTATTCTTTGAAAGACTTTTTACAAATCTTGTTGACTTTTTCGGATTTCATCAAATGTCGACGGTTTGAGGCCTCTTGAGTCAGAAAAGCAAGTTTTTACGTCGGGGTCTATTTGTCTGTCCGGCGTCGTCGTTGTCGTAAAACGAATTACAACAGACTTTGTTACAAAAGCGATGTCAACATAGAAATTACGGTTCAGATCGTGGTCTGTCATATATTCGCCTACACCGTTGACTCTAATGCACGCTTCTCAAAACGATCAAACTCTAAGTGCCCAAAATATTAACTTGACTAATTAATCACTTCTTTAAAGGCAGAAATGGTACCCAAAGTAACATTAGTAACTAGTGCGCACATTCCGATAATAACAGTGTACCCTTCGCAAGAGGGCCGAACGCTAAGCACCCATGATCAGCGAATAGAACCAATCCCAGTAACTTTTGCGAAATATTAAACTATTTCTGGCTCTTAATTCGGATTCGCTTGTTCACCTCTATTAGCAGCGTCTAGAATCCTTTGTAGCCAGGGAGTTTGAGGATAATCATTCTAAAGTTGTTCGCTTTTTGATTTAAAAAGTGACAGTCGTTCATCATGCAGCATTCACTCATTATTTCCATCGACGACGGTATGTTTGTCATTTATTTTGTGAAAGGCCTTTGAAAAAGTGATTTCTTATTCAAGTTCAAATCTTCTGCGCTTAGCGTTTGCCCGTTCTGAGAAGCGTGCTATATGAGTCAACGGTGTCGTCTCATATCGTCATTGGTTTGGCTAACATAATTATTTTTCACTGGAAATGTAACTATGTGGTTGAAATTTCATTATTTTGTTTAAAAATGGTCTTTTTAGAAGAATATCAGCCTTTTTGTGCGTTAATTCATTTCTTTGTTTGAAAATTTTACTCTTTTGTTGTAAATCCGATTGCTTTTTTAAATTCAGAAAATAATCGTCTGATTTTCAAATTTAACTGTTCCATTTTTAGTTCAAAATTATTTTTTTACCTAAAAAATTGATTTTTTTGGTTGAAATTTGAACTATTTTGTTAAAAATCCATTTTTTTATCAGAAAATTCTACTAGTCCATTTTTTGTTGAATACTTATTGCTTTGGCTTAAATTTGGTTTCTAAAGTTGTAAATTCAACAATTTTCTTGAAATTATTTTTTCTATTTGTTCTCCTTCTTCTTTATTCACAATGTGTCCCCTAAGGGTTTACATGACTTCCATTCCTTACAATCTTTCCGCTTATATCTATATTTTTTTTACAATCTTATCCTTCCTATATATACAATTATTTACAATTATTTACATAAAGTCTTATATCTAGTTCCTTATCTCTATTTCCTGCGATAGCGCAATATAGGACTTATTAGCAAACGAGTGAGCGATTGAACGAAAGCGAGAGTGCAAGCGAGAGAGAGAAAGAGAGAGAGCACGAGAACGCAAACTCATCTTAGTCTACTTAACTTTTACCTTACCATTACTTACCATTTTTACGCTTCTAATCTAACCGACTTCAGTTTCCTTCTTCTTCATTTTTTTATACCTCCGTTTGCCTTTTTTCATGTGTATTCTTTCGTTTTCTCTAATTCGCTCCTCTAGCACCCACATTTTCTTGCCAGCTTCCTTTATCTTTCATTCCTCTCCTACATCCTTCCCATACATGCTCCCATGTTTCCTCCTCCCATTCACATATTCTACACTTTCTGTTCTCTTCTTCTTCCCAGTACATCCCCTTCCTTACGTCGTTTCCCAATCTAAATCTGGCTATTCTGGTCTACCTTCTCTCTTCCCATCCCTTTTCTAAATACTTTGGCACCCCTTCTCAAAAGAATCTGTAAAGAGTCTGTGAAGAGTGATTTAAAAAATACTATCTACATTTTCAACCAAAATATCTTATCCAGAAATATATTTTGTTTTAATTATTTTAATTTTAAATTTAAATAATAATGTTTAAACACTTAAAACATTTAAAAAGTTGTTTCTTTGATATAAATATTTGATTATTTCAATTAAAAAAAAATAATTGCCAAAGAAAAATGTTTCAGCAATTGTTTAACTCGAAAATTTCTTTCTATAATAGTTTTTTTTTAATTAAAAATATGATTTTTCCAGAATTTTTTGTTTTAATTAAAAAAAAAGATTGTACCGAAAACCTGGATCAGGCTTCAGATCTGAAAAAATGCAGTGATATGCATACATGTGAAACTTTTCTAACCTCAAAAAATCTTTCTACTACTTTACCGCCATATTTTACGAAGAATGAGAAAACAAGAATTCGACTTCGTAGTACGGTGAGGGCAGCACCTCGATAGGGCAGAAAATGTAATGTCCTATATATATATATATACTTCCCCACTCTGACGGCCCGTACCGCATCTACGTTTATAATATCTTTGAGGTAGGGGGCAGGTAAGCCACCTTTCATTTTTGTTTCCGCAGAAAAAGAAATACACACATAGGGCGCGCTTTTGGACCTTTAATTTTAGTTCCCGGAAGGCTAACACACATAGGACGTGTTGGGGTAATTCAGTCGACATTAATTGCACAGCCAAAGATATGGTCCTAGACACAGTGGTGGCACTCCCATGTATCGTTTTGAGGACTTATGTTTTAAATCAGCGTCATCTAACGTTGGCCACCGTCACTAAAAGTAAATGAACCTACAGATCCCTGACAGAAATTGTTTTCAAGCTCTGTTTCCTCAAAATTCACGTAAATATTTATTTTGCTTAATTTCTTGTAAATTAACTTTACAAATGATGAAAAATGTAAGCATAAAAAGGTGTTTAATACGTAAAATATTGATTTAAATAATAGAAGGACAATTTGTTCTAATTGAAAGAAGCGATATCAATTATTACAGTAAAGCGGCTTTTTAAATTATTATTACACCATTAACTCATTTCCCTTTCGGGCTAGGCGTGACTCACTCGTTAGGGGAAAGGAGTAGTGTGTGGAATTTCATACTATATTTCATTATTTTGTAAACAGCAAGAATAATACTGCAAAGACTGTGCATATAATAAATTATTATGAGAAGAATTAATTGTTAATATTTATACAAATTAAAATAAACCACATAAAGTGAATTTTACTTTATTTAGGATGTTTAAAATATATATATTTGTTCTAAATGAAATAACAATATGATAATTAAATAATTTCCTTATTGAAAATAAGCAGTGCATAAAATTTGAAGGTTACAAATAATTGCCCATACGTAAAATACTTAGAATTATTTAATCACAAAGGTTTTCAATGTACAATGTTTTGATTTTTCAGGTTACAGATTTAAAAATGAAGAGACTTAATACACTGAAAATTGAAAGACTTTCAATTATGTACTGGCAGTTATTTGTCTGTAAGTTATTTGTTAGTGCTTCGAAATATAAAAACAAAAACCTAACCTCTAATCAAGCAAATCGTATTTTCTTTTTTTATTCAGTACTTACCAACCAACACATTTTCTTAAATCCTCATGTAAAAGTTTTACTGACTCTCAGCGCCATCTAGCGTTAGCCTCCAACACTAAAAAGTAATGTCTTCAAAACGATACATGATAGTGCCACCACTATTGTAATGCCCAAATTTCACCTAGCTTTTCTGTCGACGATTCACTGCTCTCTGATTGGACATCTGCACGGGATCGTTGTTACCGTTGATTCGTTAAAACGAAAACCATTTCAAGGAACTTATTTGATATAAAAATACTTAATTTAACAGTTGATGATCCACAATTTATTAAAGAAGAATTTCTACTATCACTGTCTCAAAATCTCAAATTACAATTGTTTATAATTTTTCATATCGCAGCGTCCCGCTTAGCGTTTAACAATTGATCTTATTTATAATAGTTTATTATTTAACAATAATTCAAATGAATTGACTATGTTCAAACACAATACAAAGTTTCTAAGTCAAAAAAACTTAATTATACACTATCAAGTTTCACAGGTTTAGTATTAATTTTGCGGTTTCGGAGATACAAAATCTGGCGTTTTTTCGTTGTGCGCGCCTTTTTATAAATTCTGTTTTGGGCGGAGTAATCTTCCACTTTTCCTTTTCAGCCAATCAAATCACTGACGTCATTGAATTTAACAGTCAATTTACAAATAAGAAATTAGCTCGCATGGATCCGCCTATTAGATTTAAAACGCAATATGACGAATTCGTTAATTGACATATCCAAACAATTTTGGTCCAAAGTTGAAACTGTGACCTTATGTTTATAATACCATTTCCTGTCAAAATTCGTTCTAAGGCACATTTTGATACTAAAAATAGCTCTATGACTCATCTTTGGAAATGCTAAGAATCTAACCTATTTCCTATAGCGTCGTAGTCTATAAGTATTTCCCTGATATCGAATTAATCTGTAATTATTATTCTTTCTATTATTTCCGGATAGAGAGAGAGAGTATTAAAATAATGAATATTTCTTCTAAATTGTTCTTATTCTGTACTTTCTAAGTTATAGTTATAAGTTAAACTTTAAATTCTAATTTGAATTTGAACACGCATCGATCAATCGATATATCGAATCGATATATCGCTAGTCGATAATAGCTTTCGAGGTACAATTTGTGTAACTAAACGTATATGTGTTGAGGGCTCTGGGACCCGAATATCTAGTTCGTTACACCTCCCCGCCTAATTAAAAGGCTGCTGCAGGGGGGAGACAGCCTTTTTCTCAAATGCCATTCGTGTTCGTGAATGTGTGTTCACGTTTTCTCAGTGTCAAATTTCAAGACTTAATTTATGAGTTTTCAAGTGCTTAGGGTGTCCTGTGAGTGATTCAAAAGGACTATTCATGCTCTAATTTCCAATAAATCATTTGGGATGTTTACTTAACTCCAATTTTATGACTTTTTGACCCGAAAGATATGTGACTTAACTTTACTTATGTATATAGGGTTCTAAGCTTATTCTAAATAAATTATTTATTTTCTTAAACCAATTATGGAAAGAGAATAAGAGAATCAGTTTTGAAATATTCAATTAAGATAAATAAAATGAGGCAAACTAAAATTAAGAGAAAAGAAAATTATGAACCTTAAACTAATTTGAAATTTAAAATTTGGTTAAGGAAATAAAATTGTAACGTAGTTTTATACAACATTTTTTTATACCATCTCTTCCTCAATGTTACAAAAATGAGAGAGCCAATCTAAAACGTAGATTATTTATCAATTAATAAAATTGATAGAAAATTAATATAAGTTATTTTTACTAAATATATTTATGCATAAAAAAGGAATGCGTGATACTTAAAGTCTAAGATACATATTTTTCAATGTTGAAATAAGTTTCATTGAATTTACCAAACTTTTTTTTCTTAAATTTATCCTCATGTGTTTCCTATCTTAATAGTAACTTTTTAATCTTAAAATTATAACATAGTACTACTGCATAGCCAGGCAAACAATTTCAAACATCCGGACGTTCCAAGGGCAGAAAGAAAATGACGTCTCGAACGCCCTCTTCTGGTTCACCTTGACCCAAAAGAAAATTCCAAAGGATGGTTCTGTTTGCTGATTCACGACCTGGAACCTGACAGGTGACTAAGTCTATGGCGTTGACAAAGATCTCGAGCACCCTGTAGGCATGCCAGCCCACATGATACCATCCTGACTCCTGGATAACCTGAAGGCAAATCTAGCATCTTTCGGTAGGAAAATTGAAAAACGGCTCAGACCCACATCCTTCACAAGGACGAGGAGCAAAAAACTTATAAATTCTGACGAAATGGAAAATCCTCATTTCCCATTGATGACGAATTGCCAGTAATCCTTGTTGGGCACAGTTCACACACCACCAAATCCAACCCTCCGGACCTTGGCTACCGAAGCCTGACCAAATACATGCCGGATTCGTGAATTTTCACCTGATAGAACATTAATCACTTCCTAAGAGAGATTTTTATTTCCTTGAATATAAAATATTCTTTGATTTTCAGGAACGTCAACTTCAGGAACGATGTCTGGGTGTCTGATAAATAATTCAGAGCAAAATACACCAACACGGAGATGAGAATCATTTCAAACATTTTGACACAGTCACAACACCAGTTCACTTTTATACAAGAAAAATAAAAGAAAACGAAAAGAATTTTCGAGATTCAGAATCAATGAAAAATTCGATGGAAATGAAGGTTTGTACGAGCTTCACTGGTTTTTGTAGTGGGCGAAAAGAATCCAACTTTTCGAAATATCAATTGACTGACGTGCGCAAATCCTCACTATCCACATTTTTTGAAAATTCTGTTTGTTAACGCAATAACGACCAAAGCTATCAATATTATATCATGAGTTTGACCCCAAAATTTATGGGTATAACAAAACAATAAATAGATCAAAAGTACTGTTCCTTATGTTTTTGGATGAGCTAAATTCGAATTCGTCGTCAAAATTCGAATGCGTCGTCAAAATTCGAATATTTTGACTTCAAAATTAAATATGGCGGTTTTTACATACAAAAATAGTGAAAAATGATTGATTTCTTATTTTTATAATTTTTTGTGAGACATAAAATGCAGGGTGCTTAAAATTTCTTCAACCGTCGGTGCACAACATTCTTAAACTATAACGGAAAATTTTTATATGTATGTTTTTTTCTGCCAAAATGACGGACAAAATGCAAAAATGTCCCAAAAACTTTTGTTTTTTCCATCATCGTTATTTTTCTCAAAAACTTTAAAGCTTAAAAAAAATTTTTCTAAGAATAGAAATATCTTAGAATTAGTCAAAGAATATTCTTAAATTTTTTCAGATTTTTTGAAAATTTTTTTTGGGATATTTTTGAATTTTGTCCGCCATTTCGAAAGAAAACACACGCAAA
>NC_046660.1:135657271-135674870 GCF_010883055.1 Belonocnema kinseyi
TTTTTGTTAAAGAATTTTGTGCACCGATGGTTGAAGAAATCTTAAGATATTAAAGCGTTTCATGTCTGAAAAAAATTACAAAAATAAAAAATCAAACATTTTTCACTATTTTTGTGTACAAAAACCGCCATATTTAATTTTGAAGTCAAAATATTCGAATTTCGAAGACTGATTCGAATTTAGCTCGCCCAAAAACCTAAGGAACAGTACTTTTGATCTATTAATTGTATTGTTATACCCATAAATTTTGCGGTCAAACTCATGATATAATATTGATAGCTTTGGTCGTTATTGCGTTAACAAAAAGAATTTTCACTACTCATTGTTCAAACAATATTTACAAAATATAAAAAATTTAAATTTTATTTTCACCAATTTACTTTTTCAAAATTAAAATTATTGTATTTGGTGCAAAGGAAATCTTTAATTTGAAGGTTATATTACCCGCGAAACCTTTTTGAATTCAAATTTAATAATTTAATTCAAGTGATCATATTTATCAAGATTGAAGGTAGTAAACATAGTAAAAGAAATAATTTTAATGTTAAATTTAATTTTTTTCATTATATATTTAATAAATAAAAAAATTCTTCCGGAATTACCAGGACCAGGGATCTTTGGCAGTATTTAAAATAAATTCTGGAATTTAATTATCAGATAAGTATTCAATGATGCACACATTATATTGCATAAAAATAATCAATTTATAATTACTTTTCTTGGTTTTTAAATAATTAAAAATTTTTTCGTTTAGGTTAACTGGGTCTGCGGATAATGACCAACCAAGTAATTAAGCTATAGCACTTATTGAATTTTTACCGCCAATTCTCGGAGCGTATAAATTGATTATTATTGCATTAGAATGGTAAGCAAATAATTATATATACAATAACTAATTATGCATATAACTAATTATATATACAATTCACATTTTACTTTTTTTTTCAATTCTATATTCACGCGTTTGTTTTTCGTTTTTTTTTTTTGTTACGAAGGAGAAGAGTTTTAATTTCGTATTAACGCTTAATTACTTTTGAAAGAATAATTTTTATTTCTCAAGTTTTTTAGATTTTACAATGACAAAACTCCAAATCAATTTGTCATTTTAATCTTAATCTTCCATGCAAGGAGAGGAACTAAGTTTCAACTTATCCAAATGGACAGTTTTAGTCTTTGTAGGGCTAATCCTTAGAAGAGCGTTACGCTCACCTATTAATTCTTCTAAAACATATGGTCCATCATAATATGGTGAAAACTTTTTGTTTGCCCTTTAATTGATTTCCAAATATACCTGACACCCAATCTTAAAGTGCTTAGGATTAGCTTTCCTATCATAGTATTTCTTATACTTTTCTTCTGCTTTTAGGAGTCTTTCGTGAGCTTGCGAGTGCACATTGTCAAGTCTCAGAAAGAGTTCCTGCAAATGCATCGTATACGTCTTATCAGGCGGATTGGGAGAGAAGCTTGTTGGAAGATTAGCATCTTTACCATAAACTAGAGTGAATGGAGCAAAGCCTGTTGCCTCGTGAACATTCACATTATAAGAGAAAACTGCAAATCGAGTCTAGTCATCCCAGTCAACTTTTCCTTCGAAACTTCTGAGATATTCAATTAAGTTATGATGACTTCTTTCTAAAGATCCCAGACTATGAGGATGATAAGCAGATGATTAGGTCTTTTAAATCATAAATATTTTGCAAAAAACCTTGATTACTTTACTAACTAAATTAGCGCCCTGATCAGATTGTATTACCCGCGGGCAACAATATCGCGTAACAAATTTTTCAGAAAAAGCTCTGGCTATAGTGACTGAATCAGTATTCTCCAAAGGTATTGCATCACAATATTTTGAAAATACTCACTGATTCGTAAGAATATGTGTATTATCCTTAGAAGTAACTGGAGGAGGTACTACAAGGTTAATTTGAATCTTTTCAAATGGTTCTTTGGGAGTGTCAGTTATCAACATTAGTTGACGAGTTTTCCTTCTAACCAATTTATTTCTCAAACAATTTTTACATGAACCAACGATTCTTCTAACGTCTTCCTTCATATTATCCCAATAATATTGAGATCTAAGCATCCAATAACATTTTGAGGAACCTTTATGTCCACCTACAGTAGACTCGTGAAATTCTCTGATTATGTCATCTCTTTCATAACGTGGTGGAATAATTATTTCACCGGAGCAGATGACAACTAATAATTCAGACCCGAAAAAATGCTGCCGAAACGTTTGCTCAATCGAGAGCCAAGATATCTGATCCAGATCGTTTCCCTTCTTTGAAATCTTCACGCTCTTGACGTTAAGAGTATTCATTGCATTTTTTAATACAATAATTGCACTAGATATCTGATTCAAGAAAAGTTGAACATCATGCTTATTCCTCACAATCAAAGCAAAAATATACATATTGTTTCGGATGAACACTACTACTTCACCTAATTTAGGATTACTTCCTAAGAAATCTTCAACTCGGAAGCGATTATGACTTACTAAGTCTTTATTAGTTTCAGACATCCAACTGTCGGCTGAGATAAAATAAGCAATATGGCCTTTACCCATATACATTTTGTCATTACTATATCATGAACACGTGTCTGAGATGACCAATGCAGGAGTCTTTTTCAGAACAGCAGTACTGTTCTCACCATTGTGTTTGTCTACCATCTCCTGCAAAGCGCACAATTCACTTTGAGTCTTTACGGCAGAAGAATTTAGTCCAACGTCCGCACCCCACAACCCACTCAGAGCCGATGATGATGTGGACACCAAGGGATTCTGCTTTTCAGGAACCTGAGTTAAGCCATTTTGAGCCGATGAAGGTATCTTAGCTGGGTAGTTAAGGACTTCACCAGGTGAAGCCATAAGGCTGTCATCACTGAGAGTTGAATCTCTCGATTCTGGTTTGAAATCCTTATCTTTTAAAGGACCACCTAAATTACCGGGGTTAGCGCGTTTTCATCCCCACGAATCTGGACTAAAATGCTGTGGTGCATTGGCACAGACCGATAACGGGGTCCCTAATAGGCTAGACCCAACAGGAGTCGTGAGTCGTTGTGCCTCGGTACTCTGATCCTGGGTGGCGATTTGATAATTCTGAGAGATTGAGTCTGGATTATTCATTTCACTAATCACCTCAATCCCAGTAACGTTACTTTTCACTTCTCTGACATCTAGAGCCTTAAAACAAGCAAACACTCGCTCCATTAACTCTTCTGGTTCAGTCTCGTTATCAGAAGCTGGACGTTCCACAACAGCTATCAGCTTTTCATCAAAGGAATCCAAAGCAGATAATAAAGGGCCCCTATCATTCAGTGGATTTCTTGACAAAGCATCAGCGTTGGAATTCAATTTTCCAGGCTTATACTCAATCACGTAATCATACTCACTCAGCTTTATTCGTCACCTAGCCAACCGTGAGACAGAGTCCCTAATGCTATGCCGCCAAACTAAGGGCCTATGGTCAGTAACCAAGACAAATTTGTGACCATATAAGTAATGCCGGAAATTATTGACGCAGAAGACAATAGCAAGAAGTTCCTTCTCTATTGTAAAATAATTCATCTCAGCTCCTTGAAGAGTCCTTGAGACAAAAGCGATTGGCAAGTCCTGACCAATCTTACCCTGACTGAGGACACCTCCTGGAGCGTAATTTGAAGCGCCTGTTGTCAATACAAATGATTTTGAAAAGTTAGGATACTGCAACAAAGGTTCGGAACAGATCTTATAACGCAAGATCTCAAAAGCTTCTTTTTCTACAGAAGACCAACGAAAATCAGTGCTGTCCTTCAAAATTTGAGTAAGTGGTTTAGCCAGTTTAGCGAAATCTGGAATAAACCTCCTATAGTAACCTACAGGCTCAAAGAATTGTTTAACATTTTTCTTTCCTCTTGGAATAGAAAAATTCTTTACAGCCTCTACTTTTCGAGGATCTGGTTTTACCCCTTCTTGGATGATAAAATGTCTCAAATATACTATTTCTTTTTTTAAAAAATAACACTTCAGGGTTCAAAGGTAATTCTGATGCTCTTAAGCGACCTAAAAGAGCATTTAATTTTTTACTGTGATCAATAAGTGATCAGGCATAGATGACAATGTCATCCATATAAACAAATAGATCAATTCCTTGTAAACCAGTAAGAACTTGGTCCATCACCCTTTCGGGATACATGGGTATTTGATGGAAACCTGATGCTAAATCCATAACAGAAAAATATTTAGCTCCTTCTTATTGATCTAATATCTCTGTTATTTGCGGTAAAGGGTAAGAATCACTAATGGTTTTTTCGTTCAATCCACGATAATCCACCACCATTCTCCATTGTTTATTACCATGAGCAACTTTTTTTTTGGGAACGACCCAAACAGGAGAATTATATTGGGATACTGATGGTCGAATTATTCCATCCCGAAGATATTCTTTAGTTTTTTTCCATAATCACTTTTTTATGAATAAGTGGATGATGATAATTTTTTATGTTTACCGTTTTATTATCAGAAGTGACAATCTTATGGGCAACAACATTAGTTGATCCCAATTTGTCATTAGGAAGATGAAATTGCTGAAAATAATAAAAAAATTTTGGGAAGAGACTTTCTTTATTTTCATCACTTAAATCAGAGAGATTTACAATTTTCAAAATTTCAGCAAATCTAGAAGCCTGTTTTCTTTCATCAGCAGAAAGTTTACGATCCTCAGAATCAATTTCAAAATATCTTTCAAACTCAACTGCTGCTATTGTTAAATTTATTTGCTGATTATTGGAATTTATAAAGAAGATTTTACCAGTTCCGTTTTAATTAAAAATTAAAGACTCGCCAGCAAAAATTCCAGGGCCACACTGAACTCTACGTATGTAACCTTTTAATTTATTATCTTTTAATCGAATTGTTACTAATTTCTATGTTCTTCCATGTAAACTGATTGTCTTATGGGAGGGAAACGGAAAATTAATATTTCCTATTTGAAGACTGTCACTTTCAAAATTAACAATGGCGTTGTGTTTTTTGAGGAAAGGAATACCAAGGATACCTTCTTGTGGAATGGGAAATGATTCTGACACAACATGGAAAGAAGCTTCGAGACCCTTTATGAACAACTTGATTTCACCGATAGTGGAAACCGTTTCCAGGCCTATTCCAACCAAATGAATTATTCGCATTTTATTTATCCAAACTTTGGGACTCACCACATTTTATTTAATTAATTTCCCTTCAGCGCCAGTATCAACTAAAAAGATCACCTTATTCTTTGAAAAAGAAAAATTATCCAATTCTACTGTCGCGTTTGGACCGAATTCATTAAACTGTCCTAATCAGAGGATGATGCGCTGGGTTGAGAGGTGTTTACACTTGGAGTCGTCTGGCTTCTCGTCAGACAACCCGCCATGAAGTTTAAATGACTCATATTTGACTTTTGCCTAAACTTAAACCTTCCCTTTCATGCCTTCATTCAATATTAGAATTCTCTACAGAATAGTTATTTCGATAACCATAACTACAATCCGTACTCTCTTTGTCCTTTACATTTTTTTAATCTTCTTTGGATAGTTTCGCTTATAATTTCCAAATTCTTTACAATGATAACACTGCACAGACTCTAAATTTCGTACAGGCTTAGTATCATCCTCTACTCGCATATGAGCTACTCTCCTTAATATATCTTGCCCTTATTTTATTCTTCAAATCAGATCTCAGCGGGGTAGGTGGAACGGAGCCAGACAGAGATCCATGAACTCTTCCCCAACTTTTCACTTTTTGATCGGCTTTAATGGCTAATGCCATATAAATATTGAAATCTAATCCGCGTAAAAAAATTGCCAATCACGGTCTCTCTATACGCTTCCCAACGACCCATACCACTTACTCCGGGGGTGTTTGCCATTACTTGAAAAGTTAATTTATTGAAAATTTGTTTAACGTGAGCCCCATATTCTTGAATTGACTCATCCGGTTTCCTTTTAACGTTGGCTAAAGTCTACACAATTTGACTTACATCTTCTTCCTGAGCGTAAATACGATCCAGAGTTTTTAAGATGTCATTAAGTTCCAAATCGCTTTTATCTTGATTATGATAACGCACTTCGCCGGTAATTTTATTCAAAACCATCATAGTTAAGTAAGGTGTATCGCGAGGATCGGTCATACCAATAACAGACTTGCAATATTTCATAAATAACTTAATTAATATATTCTTTCCTGTAAATTCCGGTATCATATCTCTGACTATTTGCGAAATTCTCTCGGATCTAGAAATGAGATTTAACGGTAATAATGGAACAGAGGGGGAGTCCCGGACCTTAGTCTCATGTCTCCGCAAATCATTCCAACCCTCGCCACTTTGATCTGAACTCAAAGAATTTTTTCTATCACTATCAGAAGGACTTTCTCTCACTACTAACCTAGATCGCATTTCTTGAGTAACTATCGCAGATGGTCCACAAGGACTATCATTTTTGTCTCGTCTAGCTTTTTTTGGTGGTGATACTTCGTTTGCATCTTTCGCATTATCATCTAAACGACGTTTCCTATTCGGAGCCATGTTACAACAAATTTTTAAAGACTTACTCATTTGACGACAATCTTTCGGTGACAAATAATCCAATTAATAGTGCACAATAAAATTTACAACATTATTGACCTGAATTTTTCACAATTATTCACTCAATTCTTCATTGTTCGAGGAAGATTTTCTGAATTCCTTGAGTGTCTTTGATCCTTTAGGAATTTCCTTCGAGTAGTTGTTATTGATTTCTGTGCGGTTGATCCCACGGTGCCGTAACCTCTTCCGTTTCGGCCAGGTAATTCAGCATCAACTTTTTATTTTCAACGTAGAGGTAAGGATTTTCTTATTAAACATTTTTTTAAATCCTTTTAAGCCTACGGTTATAGAGGAATAGTATGGTGGTCTCTATTTAACCGTTAAAACCATTAGTGTAATTGTCGACATCCAATGCTACTGGGAGTAAAACCACCACAAAATCCTGGTAGAAGATTGCGGCTTTTACTTTCTAATGTTTATTGTGATAAATTAATAATCCTGTTCCATTGATTTTTCAGATTCAAAAGACAGCTCCTTATGTCAGTAGAGTAGTCTCGTTTGTGGTAAGACGAACGGCCTTGTATTTCAATCAGTGAATCAGTAGTCCAGTGACCCAGTTTTTCTTTAATTTATTTGATTTATTCCTTTATGGTGCAACATATCTCACTGCTGTCACCAATTGCAATTCCCAAATTACACCTAGCTTTCTTGTCGACAATTCACTGCTCTCTGATTGGGCATCTGAACGGGATCGTTGTTGCTGTTGATTCGCTGAAACGAAAACCATTTAAAGGAACTTATTTAAAATAAAACCACTTAATTTGACAGTTGATGATTCACAATTTATTAAAGATGAATTTCCACCATCACTGCCTGAAAGTCAAAAATCACAATTGTTTATATCGCGGCGTCCCGCTTCGCGTTTAACAATTGATCTTATTTATAATAGTTTATTACTTAACAATAATTCAAATGAATTGACTAAGTTCAAGCACAATACAAAGTCTCTACGTCCAAAAAACTCAATTATACACTATCAAGTGTCGCAGGCTTAGTATTAAATATGCGGTTTCGGAGATACAAAAAATGGCGTTTTTTCGTTGTGCGCGCCTTTTTATAAACTCAGTTTTGGGCTGAGTAATCTCCCATTTTTCCTTTTCAGCCAATAAAATCTCTGACGTCATTGAATTTAACAGTCAGTTTACAAATAAGAAATTAGGTCGCATGGATCCGCCTATTAGATTTAAAACGCAATATGACGAATTCGTTAATTGACATATCCAAACAATTTCGGTCCAAAGTTCAAACTGTGACCTTATGTTTATAATACCATTTCCTGTCAAAATTCGTTCTAAGGCACGTTTTGATACTAAAAATAGCTCTGTGACTCATCTTTAGGAATGCTAAGAATCTAACCTATTTCCTATGGCGTCGTAGTCTATAAGTATTTCACTGATATCGAATTAATCTGTCATTCTTATTCTTTCTATTATTTCAGGATAGAGAGAGTATTAAAATAATGAATATTTCTTCTAAATTGTTCTTATTCTGCAATTTCTAAGTTATAGTTATAAGTTAAACTTTAAATTCTAATTTGAATTTGAACACACATCGATCAATCGATACATTGAATCGATATTTTGCTAGTCGATACTAGCTTTCGAGGACCCGAAAATCTATATCGTTACAACTATGGTCCTTGATACGACATGAGATTAGTTTCACCACATACCGGTAGTTAGTGCGGCAGGCAACATTGTGGTTTTGCATCATGGACATAGGAAACAAGGGACTAGGCATGCCATTGCGGGGGTAATGCAATGATGGGGGAGGTTCGCCACCTTTTTATGTCCCGCGACAAACATGGCAGCGCCCACATGTTTATATTTTCATGCACAGTTTGTCGGCAAAAATGCTCGTGCGCATAATCAAATGGCAGATCGTAAGATGGCGGCTCTCCCCACTCATGGAATTCTCCCCCCTCCCGTGGATTCAACCCCGCTCGCCAAATTTAGGATGGCATGTCTGGTCCCGTGTTTCCTATGTCCATGTTTTGCATATATACATATATATATATATATTGCTTTTAGTTCAGCCACATACTTGTAGAGGCGCGATATGAACCGATTGGTTCCTCCACATACTAGTAGGGGCACGACAGGCAACTATATATTCGGTCGCCCCAAATCATAGTGCATTTGAAATCCAAAATGGTAATAATCTAATTCTACTTAATAAGAGAATGAAACAATAATTTTAATTGAGTAGAAAAGGTTTTAAAGGAATTAAAAAATTAAATTAAATAATATCTTTACAAAAAAGATATGTATACTTACGTATAGTGAACCAAAAGATTGGCGAGCCAAATATACAACAATTCTAGTTCTAAAGAATTCATATTAAAAACTCTACAAACTTTTTGAAATTGAAAATAGTTCCAAAATGTAGCAAAGAGGTCCTAAAATTTGAATTCTGGTGAATTATATATTTTTTCCTGTGTGTGTTAAGATGTCGGTAGTTTTTTTTATGTCAAATTGTTAGTATTAAATAGTAATAACAAATTTTAATTAAAAAGTTTATTTTTTATTCAAGTTTTATTTTTTTGTTAATGATTAGAAAAGTGAATATGAAGATTCAGTTAACTTTTATTTAAATTTAAAGACACACGAAAAAATGTCTGGTTAAATCAACTAGAATTGTGGTTAAATATGCCCTTACTATTTTTCTGTTTAAAGTAATCAAAATTCTGTAAAGCAAGCTATAATTTCCTTATATACCTGGACAAATGTTTCTTTAAATGTTGCATTTTTTTAATATTTGTGAATTTAGTGGTATATGAGTTTTTTAACAGCTGTAAAGTCTAAGAAGCATTTGTGAAAGTCAAAAGAAATTGCGGCTTCCTTCTAAAGTTTAGCTAAGGCCATGTTATGAATTAAACTATTTTTCAAATTGGAATAAGAAGTAAATCAATTTAACAAAAATGCCATTTTCCCTCATACTCCAAAAATGTAACTTTAAGAAAAAATATGGGTTTGCATAAATTTTTTTTATTACCATTCAATACTAAAACTCGTAATTAAAATTACCATAATTTTCGTACAAATATTTCAAATCTTTAATTTGCTATAATTCAAAATTTTCAACATCCGAGGGCTAAGGCCATTTTTAATATTAAAAATTCACTAAAGTATTATATTTCTGCGCTTTTACCTTTTTACGTTTAAATATTAGCTATTTTCGTTCTTCTAGGATTACGTATTTTGGGATCATCCCAGGCTTTATGTTTAGTGACATTAAATTAGTATTCTTGTTGTTTTAAAATCTGAGCTAATTACATTTTTTAAACCGCAATCATGAAAAATAATATAAATCAATGCTAGAAATTCACAGAACTATTATGTAATTTAATAGTCTATATTTTTTCAAGACCTTGACGCCAGTTTTACTTTATTTTCTTTGCAGTAAATATATAGGTTTATATAGTTTTTTATTTAGTTTCATTTAATTATTTCCTTTATTTTTTATTTTTTTAGAGAGAAAAGTTGAAACTTTAACATTTTCTCCACCGGTCATGTATCGAAAAATATATTTTCCACGTCGTGTTTAAAGGCGCGAGGTTGCAGGCTTGATTTTTGCTGCCAACGATGTTTTTAATTTTTGTTTGCAGTTTACTTGTTTAACTGTTTATAAATTTAACTCCATTTCAAAATTTGATTTTGAAAAAATAATTGTTTTAAATCCTTTCTTTTAATAAAAAAACTTGCTTTTTTTAAAATTTCATGTAAACAAATTTATTTTTTAATTATTTTAATATTTTCATTTAAAATATTTACAAATTTAAAGAAAATGAGAATATGAATAAAAAATTATGTTTTTATTGAAAATTTCATTCACTTTCATTTTATTTTAATACAATTTTAAAGGCTTATGCATGATAAATTAATGAGCTCATTAACAACAAAAAAAGGTTTTTTAAGTTAAAGTATGACAATCATACAAAACATCAGCCTTTTTATTTGAGAAGGGCATTAAAAATATTTATTTCTTCTTCTTTATTCATAATGTGTCCCCCAAGAGTTTACATGACTTCCATTACTTACAATCTTTATGCTTCTAATCTAAGCGATTTCCGTTTCCTTTTTCTTTCACTTTTTTGTACCTCCATTTGCCTTTTTTCATGTGCATTGACAACTGTAAGCCTTCTAACTTGATTAGGCTTAAATTAATGGCCTCACAAAAATAAGATAATCGCCAAATACAAACATTTAGAATTCTACATTTCAATTTTCAATTCAAAAACGTTTAAAAGTAAATAATTTGAAATTATCAGGTTATGCTAGAGGCATATTTAAAATTTAACCAATATTACGGCTTAAACTTTTTATTCATCAACTCTATGAAAAACTTGTTCAAATCATACAATTCGTGAAATTTCTTTTTACAATAATTACTCAATTTGAATGTTTTAAATTGAAAATATATTACATTTTTTATATCCTAAAGCTGCCAAAAATGTAATGCAGAATCATAAGTTATTCCATTTAAAACGTTTAAAATTAAATAATGTGAAATGATAGGTTATACTCTAAGAATATTAGACATTTTTATAAAATAGTTTCTTTTAATAATTATTATTTAATTTGTACGCTTCTAAAAAAATAATTACACTGCAAATTTAATTTTTTTTATTTCAAATTTATCTCCTTTAAAACCTTTTAATTTTAAAGGCTTTGAAGTTATAATCCAATTTTTGAAACTGAATAATTTTCAGTAGAATAATTATTTAATTGTTAATATGCTTCTTGTTTGAAATAAAATTGTGGAATAATAAAGTATTTCCAATGCAAAATAGTTATGATTCAGTTTAAATGCTTCTTTATATTTTGAGATTGTCGACTTCTGAAAAGTTTCAAACAAAATTCGCGGCTCGCAAGTTTCAGCGCGCCTAGG
This sequence comes from Belonocnema kinseyi, assembly GCF_010883055.1. NCBI lineage: Eukaryota > Metazoa > Arthropoda > Insecta > Hymenoptera > Cynipidae > Belonocnema > Belonocnema kinseyi. Next base: position 135,668,767 of record NC_046660.1, read on the forward strand.
ACGCGCGACTGTTGGTTCTCACGCTTCGCGCTCGATGATATATTTATCTCGCACTCCGCGCTCGATAATGTATTTACCTCGCGCTACGCTCTCGGTCTTTGTATATTCCAAATATCGACAGATTTTTTTCAACTAAAAGTCAAATCATCGACAACAGTAATTTGGTGATAGTGACTTTTTTGTTGTTAAAGCTCCTTCGGCTTTAACGAATACATTCTCATCACGTATCTCAACTTGTATATCATTTCCATAAATGTATATTATTACAATTCATAACATGCATTGATATTAAAACAGACGCAGTTTCATTGACTTTTTTTTTAAATGCGCATTCTTTAAAAAAGTTTGTTATCAAGCATTTTACTGCAACTTCTGACGGTTTTTTAAAAACTGAATTTACACATTTCCAATTTTATTTTTACGACTTAAACGTAGCACATACTTTCGAAATATCAGCCTTGCCTTTTTTCAGCTTCTAAATTAAATCCCTAACTCATTCACCCACAAAACTTCGATTAGCGAGGGTTTGGGGGCGGGGGTGGGGGGGGGGCGGTTAGTTTCAACCAAGAGTCATAGTTGGTAAGTATTTTATGCTGTGAAGTTCAACCAACCTTCAGCAGCGTTGTTTTAGATGGGAGTTCATATGATCTCATTTTCACATTTCCGGCCCACAGTGGGAAAAAATGACATTTTTGGTACAAAATAACGTACAGCCGACAAATATTGAATGATTTGGACAAACAAAATTAGAAAAAAGCTGTTAAGATTTCTAAGAGAGTTGTCATAAACTAATATCAGCTGAAGATGTTCCAATATTACATATATTATTAAACAACAACATTTTTTATAACTAAATTATTTGTTGAAAAAATGTTCTTTATGACTTTATATAATCATACGTTTTTTCTAGTTATATTGCAAGACATTTTATAAACAAATGCAGTAATCAGGCATTTTTCGATAGAAAAATTCCTTTTTTTCTATGTACATTTTTATTTAATTCGGAACATTATGATATATGCAGCAAAAATAATAATTTTTTTATTAATCTTATGATATTTTCAATAAATTTAATTAAAAAATGCATTATTCGGGCATTTTTCGGCAGAAAAATTCGATTTTTTCAATGGCAGTCTTTTCAGATTGGAACTTGATGGGAATTTCAGCAACATTCATAATAAGTTAATAAATTTTATTATTTATTTTAAAAAATTTGATAAACAAATGCATAAATCAGGCATCTGTCTACAGAAAAATTCGTTTTTTTCTATGTCAACAGTTTTAATCAGGATATCGAAAAAAAAGTTTTCCATCGACAGATGCTCGAATAATGCATTCGTTTATTAAATTTGATTTTGCAAAAATATAAAATTTATCAACCAATTAGGCATTTCACTTACATCATACTGAACTTCCCAATTGAAACGTTTGAAATTGAAAAAAAACTAATTTTTCTGTCCACAGATGCCCGAATAATACATTTGTTTGTTGAATTTGTTTTTAAAAATTATAAAATGTGTCAACTCATCATGAATGTTTTCGAATTTAATATGAAGATCCCAATTAAAACTCTAAGATCGAAACAAAAAAGAATTGTACCCTTGATAGGTGCCTCAATAATGCATTTGTTTTTACACTTATTTCAAGAAATTAGAAAATGGATCCAAAATTATGAATTTTGATGAAATTGACATGAAATTCCCATCTAAAAAGACTGCCAGTGAAAAAATCGAATTTTTCTGCAAACAAGCGCCTAAAGAATGCGTTTTTTATTAAATTTGCTTAAAAAACATAAGATTAATAAAAAAATTATGAATTTCGCTAAAATAATCATAAATTTCGGGATTGAAAAAAATTGTCATAGGAAAAAACGAATATCTTTGTTGAAAAATGCCTGATTACTGCATTTGTACATTAAATTTATTTATAATATAAACAACTATAATCAGAAGAGAAATTTTTTTATATAATATTATTTCGATTCCAATTTCTTGCAACATAACTTGAAAAAATGTGTATTTATGGAAAATCGTAGAATAAATTTTTTTAACATATAATTTGTCGATAAAAAATGTTTTTTGTATATTGCCTAATATTGAAATATCCTTAACTAATTCTATTTTATGAAACATAAGCAATTATTTAAAAAAAAAATTAATTTATCTGCTATATCATGAAAGATTGTACCTTACCGACAGTAAATCAACCCTCCAAACCATGAAGGCAGAAAATCTACACAATATCGATTAAGTTAAGAATCTTCAGTAAAAGAAAATGCTTAACGCCTTAATAAGACCAGATGGAAAATAATATTTTCAAATTAAAATTATTTCTTGAAAAAAGATCCTACTACATCTTCAGTCCATTGGGAATCAAACAGATAAATAGCAAATAGGATGTTTTTTTCAAAAACTAATTTTACTTTGAACATATCATTTTCCATCTAGTCTTATTAGGACGTTAACACTTTTCTGTTATTGAAGATTCTTAACTTGATCGATATTGTGTAGATTTTCTGCCTTCATGGTTTGGAGGTCCAGAGAAAAAATGTTCGAAAATAAAAAACTCCCTGAAAACTTTATTAATTATAATCCGGGCCAGTCAAATTGCTTCACGATTTTTCTTTATATACCGATACCCTCAAAATTACTTAAAATTGATTTTAGGTGCTAATCAAATGCCAATATGTGAATCAGATCCAGATATAGCAAGTTCGAAAATAGAATAACTACAAAAAAAAAGTTGAAATGAAAATTCCTGTCTAAAATTGCGCTTCTACATCTATTACTGATGTGCAATTCTATCACCAACAAGTGTTTAATTTATTTTATTGGTTGATCAAACCAAATTTTGAGATGAGGTCTAGAAAAAAATTTTTCGAAAATAAAAAAAATCCCTTAAAACATTATTAATTATAATCCGGGCTAGTCAAATTGCTTCGTCATTTTTTTTATACACGGATACACTCAAAATTACGTAAATTTCATTTTAGGTGCTGATCAAATGCCAAATTGTAAATCAGATACAGATATCGCAAGTTCGAAATAGAATAATTATTTTAAAAAATTGGAATATAAATATCGGCCTCAAATTTCTCCTCTAGATTTATTACCGATACAATCCTAATAACAACAGGAGTCTAATTTATTTGTTGGTTCATCAAATCAAATTTTGAGATGAGGTCCAGAGAAAACATTTTGGAAAATAAAAAAGTCCCTAAAAACTTTATTAATTATAATCCGGTCTAGTCAAATTTCTTCCTGATTTTTTTTTGATACACCGATATCCTCAAAATTACTTAAAATTGATTCTAGCTGCTGATCAAATGCCAATTTGTAAATGAGATCCAGATATAGCAAGTTCAAAAATGGAATAATTATAAAAACAATTGGAATTAAAATACCTGCCTAAAATTGCTCTTCTAGATTTATTACTGATACAATACTATCACCAACAAGTGTTTAATTTATTTTATTGGTTGCTCAAACCAAATTTTGAGATGAGGTCCAGAGAAAAAATGTTCGAAAATAAAAAAATCCCCTAAAAACTTTATTAATTATAATCCAGGTTAGTTAAATTGCTATGAGATTTTTTTTGAAACACCGATACCCTCAAAATTACTTAAAATTGATTCTAGGTGCTGATGAAATGACAATTTGGAAATCAGATCCAGATATAGCAAGTTCGAAAATAGATTAACTAAAAAAAATTGGAATGTAAATATCGGCCTAAAATTTCTCTTCTAGATTTATTACCCATACAATCCTAATACCAACAGGTGTCTAATTTATTTTCTTGGTTGATCAAATTAAATTTTGAGATGAGGTCCAGAGAAAACATTTTCGAAAATAAAAAAATCCCTAAAAACTTTATTAATTTTAATCCGGGCTACTCAAATTCCTTCGAGCTTTTTTTTAGACACCGCTACCCTCTAAATTACTTAAAAGTGATTTCAGGTGCTGACCGAAAGCCAAATTGGAACAGATCCAGATATAGAAGGTTCGAAACAAGAATAATTTTTAAAAAATTGCAATAGAAATTCCAGTCCAAAATTCCTCTTCTATATTTAATACCGATACGCAATCCTATTACCAATAAGTGTTTAATTTATTTTATAGTTTGAGAAAACCAAATCTTGAGATGAGATCCAGAGAAAAATTTTTTGAAAATAAAGAAATTCCTAAAAATTTTATTAATTATAATCCGGGTCAGTCAAATCGCTTCGATACTTTTTTTTGATGCACCGATAACCTCACAATTATTTTAAAATGATTTTAGGTGCTGATCAAATGACAATTTGGAAATCAGATGCACATATAGCAAGTTGGAAAATAGAATAATAAAAAAAAATTGGAATGTAAATATCGTCCTAAAATTTCTCTTCTAGAGTTGGTACTGATACAATGCTATCATCAACAAGTGTTTAATTTATTGTATTGTTTGATCAAACCTAATTTTCAGATGAGGTCCAAAGAAAACATTTTCGGAAATAAAAAAAGTTTTAAAAACTTTGTTAATTTTAATCCGGACTAGTCAGATTGCTTCGAGATTTTTTTTTTGATTCACCGATACCCTCAAAATTACTTAAAATTGATTTCAGGTGCTGATCAAATGCTAATTTGTACATGAAATTCAAAAGTAGCAAGTTCGAAAATAGAATAATCATAGAAATAATTGGAATAAAAATTCCTGTCTAAAATTGCTCTTCTGAATTGATTACTGATACAATCCTATTACCAAAAAGTGTTCAATTTATTTTCTTGGTTTATCAAACCTGATCTGCAGATGAGGTCCAGAGAAAACATTTCCGAAAATAAAAAAATCCCTAAAAACTTTATTAATTTTAATCCGGGCTAGTCAGATTGCTTCGAGATTTTCTTTTGATTCACCGATACCCTCAAAATTACTTAAATTTGATTTTAGGTGGTGATCAAATGCCAATTTGGAAATCAGATACAGATATCGCAAGTTCGAAAATAGAATAATTATTTTAAAAAATTGGAATATAAATATCGGCCTTTAATTTCTCCTCTAGATTTATTACCGATACAATCCTAATAACAACAGGAGTCTAATTTATTTTTTGGTTGATCAAATCAAATTTTGAGATGAGGTCCAGAGAAAACATTTTGGAAAATAAAAAAGTCCCTAAAAACTTTATTAATTATAATCCGGTCTAGTCAAATTTCTTCCAGATTTTTTTTGATACACAGATACCCTCAAAATTATTTAAAATTGATTTTAGGTGCTGATAAAATGCCAGCTTGGAAGTCACATCCAGATATAGCAAGTTGGAAAATAGAATAATTATAAAAAAATTGGAATGAAAATTTCAGTCTAAAATGGCTCTTCTAGATTTATTACTGATACAATCCTATCAACAACAAGTGTTTAATTTATTTGTTTCGTTGATCAAACCTAATTTTCAGATGAGGTCCAGAGAAAACATTTTCAAAAGTTAAAAAATCCCGAATAACTTTATTAATTTTAATCCGGGCTAGTCAGATTGCTTCGAGATTTTTTTTTTGATTCACCGATACCCTCCAAATTACTTAAATTTGATTTTAGATGCTGATGAAATGTCAATTTGGAAATCAGATCCAGAAATAGCAAATTTAATAGTAGAATAATTTAAAAAACTTGGAATGTAAATATCGGCCTAAAATTACTCTTCTAGATTTGGTACTGATACAATCCTATCACCAACAAGGGTTTAATTTACTTTATTGGTGGATCAAACCTAATTTTGAGATGAGGTCCAGAGAAAACATTGCCGAAAATAAAAATGTCCCGAAAAAATTTATTAAATATAATCCGGGCTAGTCAAATTGTTTCGAGATATTTTTTTGATACACCAATATCCTCAAAATTACTTAAAATTGATTTTAGGTGCTGATCAAATGCTAAATTGTAAATCAGATCCAGATATAGCAAGTTCGGAAATAGAATAATTATAAAAAAACATTGGAATTAAAATTCTCTTTGAAATTGCACTTCTAGGCTTATTACTGATACAATCCTATCACCAACAAATGTTTACTTTATTTTGTTGGTTGATCAAACCTAATTTTGAGATGAGGTCCAGAGAAAACATTTTCGAAAAC
>NC_046660.1:135674970-135685872 GCF_010883055.1 Belonocnema kinseyi
TTGGAAAATAAAAAGTCCCTAAGAAATTTATTAATTATAATCCGGGCTAGTCAAATTGCTTCAAAATTTTTTTTGATACACCGATACTCTCAAAATTACTTAAAATTGATTTTAGGTTCTGATCAAATGCCAATTTGGAAATCAGATAAAGATATAGCAAGTTGAAAAATAGAATAATTGAAAAAAAAATGGAATGTTAATATCGTCCTAAGATTTCTCTTCTAGAGTTGGTACTTATACAATGCTATCACCAACAAGTGCTTAATTTATTTTATTGTTTGCTCAAACAACATTTTGAGATTAGGTTCAGAAAAAACATTTTCGAAAATAAAAAATTTTTTTTATATTTTATTAATTATAATCCGGGTCAGTCAAATTGCTGCGATACTTTTTTTTGATACACCGATACCCTCAAAATTACTTAAAATTCATTTTAGGTTTTGATCAAATGCCAATTTGGAAATCGGATAAAGATGTAGCAAGTTGGAAAATAGAATAATTGAAAAAAAAATTGGAATGTAAATATCGTCCTAAAATTTCTCTTCTAGAGTTGGTACTTATACAATGCTATCACCAACAAGTGCTTAATTTATTTTATTGTTTGATCAAACAAAATTTTAAGATGAGGTTCAGAAAAAACATTTTCGAAAATAAAAAAATTCCTAAAAATCTTATTAATTATAATCCGGGTCAGTCAAATTGCTGCGATACATTTTTTTTATACACCGATACCCTCAAAATTACTTAAAATTGATTTTAGGCGTTGATCAAATGCCAATTTGGAAATTGAATCCAGATATGGCATGCTCGAAAATAGAATAATTATAAAAAAAAATTGGAATGAAAATTCCTGTCTGAAATTTCTCTTCTACGTTTGGTACCGACACAATCCTATCACCAACAAGTGTTTAATTTATTTTATTGGTTGATCAAACCAAATTTTGAGAGGAGGTCTACAGAAAACATTTTCGAAAATAAAAATGTCCCTAAAAACTTTAATAATTATAATCCGGTCTAGTCAAATTGCTTCGAAATTTTTTTTTGGTACACCGATACCCTCAATATTATTTAAAATTGATTTTAAGTGCTAATGAAATGCCAATTTGGAAATTAGATCCAGATATAGCAAGTTCCAAAATATAATAATTATAAAAAAAATTGGAATGAAAATATCGGCCTAAAATTTCTCTTTGAGATATGGTAGTGATACAATCGAGTTACCGTCAATTCTACACCGCTAGATTGTAAACGTGTAATTTTGCCAACAGACTTGCGAAGCAAAAGTAATTAATTTTGAACGCTTTTAATTTTGTTTACCATGATTTGAAGTATGAATACAAGAGAAAATTATTCACAGCACGAAACTGTTTGGAACTTGCGGGCAAAAATACTGTAATTCAATTTTTTCGAAAGAAAGAATTATTGACGGCAAATTATTCTTTTTTTTTAAAGTTGCTGTCAAAATTACTTGCAATTGAAAAAATTAAATTCAGGTAATTTTGACAGCAAATTCAGAGTTGCATCAAATATAAAATTATTAACTTGGCCAATTTTTTGTAATGTCAGGAAGATATTTTTGAATATGAAACTCTTTTTTATTCCGTGAGTAATAATTTTGTAACTATATTTAGTGCAGTAATCAGAGCTGATGTTTTCATGGATATAATCATCTTCATTTATGTTTACAATATTTTCGTCATCAGTGAGCTTTGTAGGTTGCCGCCATTTTAAGTTCTGGTTCACCGAGGTTGACGCGATTTTTAAAATTACACAAACGCAGATCCGTTGAAAAAAAATGAATACATCAATAAATTTATTGAAATAAATACATAAAAATGCAAGCTCAACCCACATACCTCGGTGTATTTTACTTTATTTTAAGAAATTAGAAAAAAAGTAATAATTGAGCATTTCTCTCTTTGATGGCGATAGGTACCTATTAGAGATCCTCAAAAGAGAGTTAAGACACGGAATACTTCAAATCTGATTGGCGCCGCTGCACCGGTACTAGTTAAACTTGTATGACTTTTGATTGGCCTGAGTGGGCGCTATTTTCAAATCACAATTTCATTTTTAAGAAGATTTAATACAGAATAGAGACAACACTCAAACAAGAACCTTATAAATTATTGGGGAGGTTATTTATTAAGGTTAGGGAAAAATAATATTCACTTGAAAATACATATACTGCAAAAATTTCATAAACAAAAGAATTATTAAAAAATGAAACTGTGAAAACTTTTTGCGCCCTATGAACATATCGAAGTTCCGGTACAGCGCCGACTATTGGCGAGGGAAAGGTGTCTTCACTCTCCCTAAAAGATCTCTAGTACCTATGACTGTTGTATGCCTGCGATTTTCTAAGTGTAAAGATGTATTTTTACATTCTCATCTAAATGAGAAGGTATTGTTTTGATGCAAAAATCGATTTTAGCACATTTCATCAAATCTCGATGTATTCGGATTCACTGATTGAGAAAAAATGGATTTTACTTCAGTTTCTGCCTACCGTTGTCGTCGTTGTCGTCGTCCGTAAACACGATCACTTTGGAAGGAATTGTACGATTGGAATGACCTTCGGTACATTGTTTTAAGGCCTGTAAGGGAGGGAAGATTCCGTGAACCAATCAATTTGGATTTAAATTCTAAATGATAGAGCATTTTAAACATTTTTGGGATCATTTTTCGTAAGATTTAAAAATTATATGTGCGTCTGTTCGTATTAGTCAGAAAGTTCATTAATTTAACCTAATGATTTTTTTTCAATAAAAGCAAAATTATCAGAGTCATGTAATTTACAAAACTCAAAAATGAAATAAACATGAAAATGCTAAGCTAAAAAAGCACGATATGGACAAAAGTCAAGAAAAGAAAAACTTTGCTTCCGAAAAACCCTACAAGATTGTGATAGAAACCTTTTAAATTTTGCCGAAAAATCAAACATTCAAATTTTGGACCAAATAACGCAAGATACGACAAACAATTAGGATATCAAATCTGTTGCTTTTAAGAAGACCTATAAACTATCCTCTAAACCTTTTTTGGGTAGGAGGAATACTTTTTTTATATATGAAAAAATGTATTGGAATATTTTGACTCTTATTTTTGACCCAAATACATCGAAGTAAGAAAAAAGTCAAAACATTAGAATTTGTGCTTTGAAAAACTCAAATAAAACTGCCGTCAAACCTTTTTTTTCGAAGGTTCAATCGTGAATCAACGATATAATTTTTTAACTGTTCTTTTAACTATTTATTAGTATATATTATGCAGCGAGCGCCGAAAATCGATAGCGAATATTATGATGATCCCTAGTTGAAGAATCGGAAAGAATCAGAAAGAAAGTACCTTTATGATATTTTCCGATTTCTATGTGAACTTTGCTTCCGTTTCTTTCCGAACACTTTTTCTTTCCGTAGCTTCCCGATGCCTTTCCGAACTTTTGCGAAGTGTCCCACTTGATTTACTTTTTGAACCTTTCCTAATTGTTTTTGAATAAATGACGCAGTGTCCCAATCCCGTGCAGAAATTTTGGTGGGGCGCCGTTCGTACCCCGATCGGGAAAAATGTGGCCCCGTTATGGTATTCTGTCTAGCGCCAGACCGTAAATAAAACGCCCTACCCGACAGGGCCCAGATCTGGGTATCCAAAATGGGGGCGCGATCTGACCTAGATATGCCCCCTTTAATTTTTTATTTCTATAATTAGTAAGATTTAAAAGTTTTCTTATAATATTTTTTTAAGACATTGTGTTTTACAAAACTTCAATTTTTAAACATTCTTCATGTTTGAGCTGTTTGCTTTCCTTGAATTTATCCTTAAGAGTTTGCTTTACGGAGAAAACTATCATGCTTTAAAAAAAAAGTTCAAATTTAGAACTAATCCACACACACGCACATTCATAAATGAATTTCAATTATTCTTTCCGAAACCTTTCTGAATCTATCCAAAGCGGCCTTTCCGATTCTTTCAGCAAGGATAATGTATTCCTTAAGACCAATACAGCCTTAAGTGAATACATTTTTTTTATTTGAAATCAAAAACATATTCAGTGGTTTGAACACGAAGAACATATTCACATACTCGTACCGAACGCAAAGCGTAAGATAGACATGTTTCGAAAACAAAGAAATAATGAGTCTGAAAAACAAAATTGGGCGGCCATCTGTTATTTTTTTTTAATTATGAATTATGTTTGTCATCACATGCTTTATAGAAAATAAATCTTCCTCTTTTAAGATTTTGACGATATTTTGTTGTTAGTTGTAGAAATTGTAATTTTTGATCAAATTTAGAGATCCGCCATATTGTAAATGAAATATTTTTTTCGTCAGATCATTTTTTTGGTCATTCAAACAAAATATGGAGGGGGGGGGGCGAGACAAAAAATAAAAAATAAAAAAAAACGACCACTTATTCCGTGCAAAAATCGCCATATATTTTCCCGATAACCGATCTGGTTCTGACAGTTTGAATATCTTCGGGCCCAGATAGGGATAATTCCATGGCCCAGACCCGAGCTAGACCGGTTCAGGTATTGCAACGCCACCTAGTTCCAATTTAGGCAAATTGCCTTGCTATCAAATACAGTGCTTTATTTTTGATAAAATTCCTGGTTATTATCTAAGTTGAGTTTACAATACAATAAACAATGTGCCAAAGCCTAGTACTACTCAACGAGTTTAAAAGCATCCTATTTTAGCGGCAATTAAAAAAATTGTGTAGATTTTAGTCCATGTGATTGATTATATATATTGTACATTATGTACCTAGTAATTCAGATGATGAAAATAAATAAAATGAAACCCGAAATGCAAGTTCCAGAGTTTTTAGAGGGTCGAGATATTGATGATATCGAGAATGGTGATAAACTGATGGATAATAAGAATTTAATTTCTACACATGAGGATTCAGATGCTAGTTAGGTTTCAAATGTCTTCGTACATTTCAGTAATAATTTCTTGTAAACTCTAACCTGACAATTAAATCTATTTATTTTATGATTACTAGTGGAAGCGGATTTATTTTCTACCTATGAGGAAGTAAAGTATTAATGAACTAAGCAAAAATAATTTGCAATATATTTATCATAGATTAATAAGGGGGGGGGGGGGTTGAAACGATCTTCTTATCTCAAAATTTGGTTACTTCATTTTAATAATACTTATTTCAGAAATAGAAACGTGTCTATTAGGGTGGTCCAGAAAACGATTTTTGAGCTACAAGGCAAGATATCCCACCCCCTCCCCCAGTAGTTTTCATTTCCGAAGAAAGAAAATTCATAGTTTTTTCGAAATTCGAATATTAACAGGTGCCACCGTGCAATTCAAAATCCCTTTCAATTAATATGGGTAAATTATGAATTTTAGAAAAATTGAACTCATGTTCAAGGGTTTTATCGAAACGTGCAAAACTTTTTAGGGATTGAAAAGGAGTGTCTACGAAATAAAACCACGCCAATATAACTTTTATTTCCAACCCACCCTCACCATCCCTGCAGCACTCCAAGCATGTCCCAAAAATTCAACACTACATTTTACGTATTATATATTGTAACTTTTTAGCAATTCCTGTCGTCTTTTTTATACGAATAGTTACTAATAGACAATTAGAATATTTCCAACGACTTTTTAAAACATTTTCGATTGCTTAAACAAAAGTAAATTATTTCAAACATTTATTCCCAAAAAATGTAAAAAATAATCGTATTTCTGATTGAAATGTAACTGTTTGTCATTGTTTAAAGTAGTAAAATTTTCTAAAAACATTATACAATTATTCAAACAATTATTCACTTTTAATTTCAAAATTTATAAAAATTGAGCCACAGATGCCCACTTTTTTCAAATTGGTATCCCATGCTGCTTTTTGTTAAATAATTACATAACTCTGATACATTTATTTTAATTTTTAATAAATTTCTATTTTTTTAAACCATATCTCATTGTCAAAGCAGTTTTTTCTTATAAATAAGAGAATGCAATAAAATAGAATATAAAAAACTATGTTTCTGACTGTATAGTATGCAGAAAGAATAAATTAACAATTTTTTAATAGTTTCAACAAATATAATTTGTTTAAATAATTACTTTCCCAAAAATTCATTCAAAATCGTATCTTCTGAGTTATACATAATATTAAATGATTTAGAGGGGTAGTAAATTCTGCTAAAAGCTTTATGTTATTGTTTATACAATTAATTATTGTTTTTTTCTCAAAATTTCTTTCAAATTGAGTATGGGTGGCTTACAGCTTCCTTTGACGTACTATTAAATAAATTATAAGAGTCATAATAAAATTGAAATTATAAAAGCTTATTTATGATTGCATTCATATTTTTACAATATTTATAATTATTATATTATAGAAAAGCACATTCACTAATGAAAATTACGATTTAAGTCGACATAGCCTAAAAATGTTATCTAACGGCACGCAAGTGACAACTACACTTAACAGGTGATATTTGCTAATATCATATTTCGTTAGTTTTTAACTTTTCAAGTACACTGCAAGATCAGAAACCATAAAAAGTTTAAAAATGAGCTAAAGTATTGTGAGAAAATCAGCCATCTTGGTTTGACATCATACATGATACCGAATCAGATCATTACGATCTCAAAAGTCGATCATTCACTTCGGCCGATCAACATACTCTAGAATTCCGTATCATTTTTGTTGCATATCAAAATGATTTTGATTTCAGCATCATTTTGAACACTTTTTTTTACTGTGCACCGGAACGTTGGTATGCTCATGGGGCGCAAAAAGTTTGACCAGTTTTATTTTTTAATAATTCTTTTGTTTATGAAAATTTTGAAGTATATGTGTTTTAAAGTGAATATTATTTTTCCCTACTCTTAATAAATAATTTTCCCAATCATTTACAACGTTCTTGTTTGAGTGTTGTCTCTATTCTGTATTAAATCCTCATAAAAATAAAATTGTGATTTGAAAATAGCGCCAACTCATTCCAATCAAAACTCATAATAGTTTAACTAGTTCTGGTACAGCGGCACCAATCATATTTGAAATATTCCGTGTCTCAACTCTCCCTTGAGGATCTCTACATTTCTTTCCAAAGGAACTGCGTTTGTGTAATTTTAAAAATCGCGCCGACCTCGGTGATCCAGAACTTAAAATGGCGAAATCCTACAAGGATGCCACACTATCCTTGGACCCTTTGTAGAAATGCTCAAACGTCAGCGCCATCACCGTCGAACCTCTGAAGCAGATCTTGTGATTGCGCGAATTTCTCCTGGAGAAAGTTTTTACAAAGCTTACTGATGACGAGAATATTGTAAACATAAATAAAGATGATTATGTTTATGAAAACTTTAGCTCTGCTTACTACACTAAATATAGTTACAAAATTATTACTTATGAAATAAAAAAGAGTTTCATATTCATAAATATCTTCCTGACGATACAAAAAATTGGCGTACCCTACCGAAAGAAATCTTTGAGTTTTCTTTAGCGAAATACGAGTAGCTTGGCCCATTTGAGTCTATAAACAAAGCCGATTTGAAACAAAATAGTCTCGGAGATAGGTTGAGAGATTTGGGTCCTTTTCAAGATCCTTTTAGTGGTCGTTTCAAGAGTGGTGCGACGGTAATATAATGTTCCTTTTTTATTCGTCACGTACCGGGCGGGCAGAGTTATTTACAGTAATTGGTCGTGGCTAATCCGCTCTCCCTGTTTAAATTTCTCTTCAAATTATTAACACTTTTTTTAATTGATGAATTTTCTCATTATACTTATTTATAATTATAACTTATATAGTGATATAAAATTTTCTAGTTGAATTCAAAAATGTTTTCTTTTTTGGCGTATCTCATTCCATTTACGAGAAACGTTCTAATAATTCCAATTTTAAGCATTAAAAAAAAAGTTAGATATCTGAAGTCATCGAAACCCATAGATTTTGAATAATTATTTTTTAGGCTGTTAACTATCAAATTACAAAAAATCTACTTCTAAATTTTAATCCGAAAGCTTAACAAAGGACCCTTGAGTGTCGGCTACTCTATTGAGATAGCCTCTCTGCTCGTTATTTATGATCAAATTCTTATTTCAATTTCGGAAAGGATATTTTAAAGCCTTCAGACCATTTAAACAAGCTTCCTGGATCTTTAAAAATATCTACCTGAGTGCCTGCGGAGAATTTCTTTGAGATTCTTTGACCTAAAGAATTTTTAGTATATACTCAAAGATTCTTTTCGGTAGGGTAGTTAATAATTTTATATTTGATTCAACTCGCTGAATTTGATGTCAAAATTACCTGCTTTTCATTTTTTCAATTGCAAGTAATTTTGACAGCAACTTTAAAAAAAAAGAATAATTTGCTGTCAATAATTCTTTCTTTCGAAAAAATTGCATTACAGTATTCTTGCCTGCAAGTACCAAACAGTTTCGTGCTGTCAATAATTTTATCTTGTATTCATGCTTCAAATCATGTTAGCAAAAAAATTGATGGCGTTCAAAATTCATTACTTTTGCTTCGTAAGACTGTTGGCAAAATTACACGTTTACAATCTAGCGGTGTAGAACTCAGGCTTTCCCTTTCGAACTTGCTATACCTGGATCTGATTTCCAAATTGGCATTTCATCAACACCTAAAATCAATTTGAAGTAATTTTGAGGGTGTCGGTGTATAAAAAAAATCTCGTCGCAACTAGTCTAGTCCGGATTATAATTAATAAAGTTTTTAGGGATTTTTTTACTTTCCAACATGTTTTCTCTGGATCTCATCTCAAAATTTGGTTTGATCAACCAATAAAATAAACTCAACACTTGTTGGTGATAGGATTGTATCAGTACCATGTCTAGAAGAGAAACTTTAGGCCCATATTTACATTCGAATTCTTCTTAATTATTCTATTTTCGAACTTGCTATATCTGGATCTGATTTACAAATTGGCATTTGATCAGCACCTAAAATCAACTTTAAGTAATTTTGAGTTTATCTGTGTATCAAATAAAATCTCGAAGCAACTTGTCTAGCCCGGATTATAGTTAATAAAGTTTTTAAGGATTTTTTTATTTTCGAAAATGTTTTCTCTGGGCCTTATCACAAAATTTGGTTTGATAAACCAATAAAATAAATTAAACACTTGTTGGTGATAGGATTGTATCAGTAATAAATCTAGAATAGCAATTTTAGACAGGAATTTTCATTTCAATTTTTTTTTATTAATTATTCTATATTCGAATTTGCTATATCTGGATCTGATTTCCAAATTGGCATTTCATCAGCACCTAAAATCAATTGGAAGTAATTTTGAGGGTGCGGGTGTATCAAAAAAAAATCTCGAAGCAACTTGTCTAGCCCGGATTATAATTAATAAAGTCCTTAGGGATTTATTTATTTTTCAACATTTTCGCTCTGGACCTCATATCAAAATTTGGTTTAATCAAACAACAAAATAAATTAAACACTTGTTTGTGATAGGATTGCATATCAGTAATAAATCTAGAAGAGCAATTTTAGACTGGAATTTTCATTCCGATTTTTTTTATAATTATTCTATTTAGGAACTTGCTATATCTGGATCTTACTTCCAAATTGGCATTTTATCAGGAACTAAAATCAATTTTAAATAATCTTGATGGTATCGGTTTATCAAAAAAAAAAAATCTCGAAGCAATTTGACTAGCCCGTATTACAATTAATAAAGATTTTAGGGATTTTTTATTTTCGAAAATGTTTTCTCTGGACCTCATCTCAAAATTGGGTTTGACCAAACAATCAAATAAATTAAACACTTGTTCGTGATAGGATTGTGTCGGTACCAAATCTAGAAGAGAAATTTTAGGACGATATTTACATTCCATTTTTTTTAAAAGTATTCAATTCTGGAACTTGCTATATCTGGATCTGATTTCCAAATTGGCATTTGATAAGCACCTAAAATCTATTTTAAGTAATTTTGGGGGTATCGGTGTATCAAAAAAAAATCTCGAAGCAATTTGACTAGTTCGGATTACAATTAATAAAGTTTTTAGGGATTTTTTATTTTCGAAAATGTTTTCTCTAGACCTCATCTCAAAATTGGGTTTTATCAAACAATAAAATAAATTAAACACTTGTTGTGATAGTGTTTCGTCATGAAGACCGTAAAGTACTCCCTTTTTAATTAGATTCCTCGTTTTAGTTGAGATTGAAGATCTCGCACAGGGAAGAGGAAAGAGTAGCCAATAATAATATGTGAAAGTAATTTATTGCAAATAATTGAAAAATAGAATGTATACAAAGCACGAAGATGACGGAAGACGAGTTTATTCCTTGGCCAGTACCAGTAATTTATTATAATTGACAATTACTAAAGGTCCAGGTTGCTAGAACTGCTAATATGACCTTTGCGTAGTGGTAGAGAGTGAGGGGGTGTAAATTAGACTGGATGTTCCAAAAGTGGGTTGGTTCTTGGTTGTTGTTAATTTTGGGTGTAGGAGTAATCCAAAGGGAGAAATTCCAGGCTCGGGTTTCCCAGTGCGCAACACTGTCACAAGGGTACACACACCAATACATGACAAATTCCGGTTTGAAACACTGGACTAGACGGCTTGAGTCCGAGAAAATCATAGAAATGAAGAAGAACTAATAACTGGCCCATGCTTGTACTTTCGGTTTTTATAGGGCCTGATGCACGTCTCTGCATGCTGGGACCTCGCTGTATACGTATACGTCACGAATATATATAGATATACTATACGGCTAACAATGTGTTCAGTATATCTATATCTGCGTTCTCCAGTCTCAACGTGCTGAGTATATCTATTTTCTATGTGCTACTACTTACAATTATTACACCATTAAGCCATTTCCCTTTCGGGGTAGGCGTGACTCACTCGGCAGGGGAAAGGAGTAGTGTGTGGATGGGATAGAGATTTTACAGATTGATC
>NC_046660.1:135685972-135688295 GCF_010883055.1 Belonocnema kinseyi
TCACGTCCATAGTTTCACGCAATTCTTTTACCTTGAGATCATTTACTCCCCTAGCATTCCAAACACCCAGTGTCCATTCGTCGCCTGAAACATGACCTTTAGGTTCTGACTATATCTATTCTCGTCAGCTTACAACTTGTTGATACAATGTTTGCTCTATATTTATTAAGACTTTTTTATTATAATCATGCCAATATATAAATATATAAATAAATGTATTAAAATATATATACGTCACGGGACGTCTAATTCTTCTTGTTCTCCTTGCGTTAATGTTTCAAAACAAAAAGGGCAGAAACGTTTCATTGTTTTATTATTACAATAAATGAAAACAATTGTTGGTTCCATCTCGAAACGATAATTATTAATCAAGTGACCGTAAAAAATAGGATGGTTGCTTGGAAGAACGCCATCTATAAATCTTGAGTTGGTAAATGCTGGTTCTTTTGCTGTCGGGATCATTATTCTACAAAATTTCAAAGGAAAATCCAATCTTACGTAATTTTCATAAAACAGGTATGCATTAAAATTTACACTTTAATGATTATTTTGCAAGAAATATTCTTCTAATAGTATAGAGAAGGATAAAAAAGAAATACTCTTGAAAGTTTGTATAGAAAATTTACATTTGCCGTTTAATGGCTATTCAAAAAAATTGTATATGTTATGTGGTCCGGAATGGATTTTTTTTACGGGAATTGTAATAAAACTGAGTCCCGTCGATTGAGATAATGTGGATTTAACGGGAACGTATATCTTAGAATTTTTACGACAAAATTAGTAGTTAACTTGAAGAAGAGAAAATGCAGGAAAAAGATTCGTTGAAAAGTCGTAAAATTTTGAGATCTGGTTTTTCGGGGATCTCATATTTTTATCAAGATTCAGAGTTTAGTCTATCAGATTTTTATCGTGATTATAGAAGGGAAAAAATAAACAAACCACGGGTCAAGATCAATTACATTCTTTTTATATTGATGGTTTTGAATTTTTTGAAGAAATTGAAAGTTCTTTCGATTTTAATGAGGTTATAAGAGATTTCGAAGAGGTTAGGTTGAAAGTGCATAAGAAAAAAGTAAGTGAGAACGTGGAGAAGCAGTGAGTGAGGATTTTGAAAATCTTTTAAATGAATTATCGCATTTGGTGGATTATAACAATGCGGATATTAGTGGAAAAATGGTGAATTTCAAACATTAATAACGAACGAATGAACAATTTATTCCGGAATGTAGAAGATGAAAAAATAACTTTATTTCTCCAAAATATGGATATTGAATGTCCAGATGAATGGAAGATTTTCGTATTTCCAATGAAAGAAAATTAGAAAAAGTAAGCTTGTAAATTTAATATTAAATTTAAAAAATATTATTATATAATGGTTATAGAATTTTTTTAATTTGATTGATTTTAGCTTGCAAATTTTAAACTTATAGCTGGTTGAAGAATGGACAAAGAAAATTTTAGAAAAATATGGACATAACGTTGGGACAATTAGCCGTAAAAATTTCGCCTGAATGGAAAAGTGTGAGAAGGATGACGGTTGACGAGTATTCGGCGCCACTTTTCATCAGGTGAAATGCGCTGGCTATTTCGAGATTCCGAGGTTGTTAAGGTGAGTTTAGAATTAATTTAATCATTAATGTTTGTATAAAGGGGGTTATATATTTTAAAAAGTAATAAGAATAATTTTAATTATTATTTTTATAATTTAGAGTGGGAGTTCTCAAGAGAAATGGACAGGTCAAAAAACGACTTGGAAATTATCTCGAGAGGATCGGGAAATTTGTCTGAAGGGAACGAAAGTTCTAATGCCTTGGGACTAGTTAATGCTAAATATGCCAGGAATTGAGGCAAATAAAAGATATTTACAGGCAATGTTCAAAAATATAGATTTAAATTCCATTTTCCTATTCAATGAAGGTAGATATAGGATAATGAACAATGAAATCGAAGAGGTGAGATTATTTAAGAATGCACTAATTTTGTTTATTTAATATTCAATTTTTCTCAAATATGGTATTTTTTTCAGTATCATGAATTGAGTGATTCCGAAGACTGATAGAATTTAAGTTATTGTAAATTTTAGGTTATTATTATCCGTAAATATGGCTTATATTTTGTTAATAGAGTTAATATAATGACTAAAAGAAGAAAGAAAAAAAAATAGTGTTAGGAAAAGTGATATTCTGATTAAATTAGATCGAATTACGTGAATAATTTAAATATAATTTTAAGGAGCGAAATTATCTGATTAAATTATAGTAATGTTTGTTAGTAATGTAAAAACAGAAATTATTATATACATTTATTTTCTAATAACATTTCT
>NC_046660.1:135688395-135707637 GCF_010883055.1 Belonocnema kinseyi
TAACATGAAAACTAAATAGTTTTTTACAATAAAGTGTTTAATTTTTGAAAACGGAAGAATGTTAAAGAAAAAAGAAGTCGAGAGGTTTAGTTTGAAATTAAGAAAAGAGTTAGGAAAGAGTAGAGGGTGCCATGAATTTGTAACTGTATGCGTGAGGGCTTCTAGGAGTTGTCGTAAAAGAGAGGCATAGGAGTCAATAGTCTATTCTAGATCTTTTGTTAGATTTTCAAAGGCAAGATTATTGAACCTGGCATTAAACCCGATTTGACATGATTTTAGAAAAAAAATTTATTTTTGGAGAGATCTGGTTAGGGATAAGAAATAAATTATCTTCAGGTAAATAAAGAGAAGTTTTTTGATGTTCTTTTAATTTTTCAAACGTCTTCTGAACTTTTTCTAAAAATGGATCTTTTTTCATTGAAGTACTATTAATATTATATGTTTGATTAAAAAGTAATGAAATTTCTTGAAGAAAATAAGTCATTGACTTGATATTAATTTTATGACTACTCGCATTACAAACGTCAGATCTCTCCGTACATCCTACGATGAGTTCAATATAGTTTTCAATTATTTGATGTTTGAAATTATATAGTTCGAACACGTCTAGATAGGACAAAAATTGATATTCTTCAGAGAGGATTTGAATATCGATAACAGGCTCAAGATAAACGCCTAATGAGTTCGAAAAAATATAATCGATGTACGAGGTTGTCGCATCAGATGGGTTTACTAGAAATAATATCAAGAAGATACCAGGTGAAAGTTGAAGTATTGAATTCATTGTGCTTCTCGGAAGCCTATAAAAAGAAACAAAAGTTATTATAAAACAATGTTTTTATAATTGAGTGGTTTTAGGTCTAGGAGTTTGTTTTTGAGAATGGTCGGAGAAGTCGATTCAGAAATTGAGAATTTCGTAACTGAGTAGGGAGCGAGATTTGCGTTGTTTTATCAACCTTTTTTATGATATTCCAAAGACATTCTTTTGTAGAATGTACTTGGGTATTACAGTAATGGCAAGAATTTTCTCATGGAACCAATTTGGGTCTGAATACAGTTTGAACTTCCTGATCTTTTGTCTTGATCTTCTTTGGATATGTTTCTATGTCATCTTTATCACAAAGATCGTAATATTGTATCAATAATTTATGGAGTCCTAATGCTGCTTTTTTTATGGCTAACTCTTTTGTTATACCGCTTTGAATTACAAGGTGTTCTAAAGTAGAGGCTTGTCCGAGAAAAAACGAATGCGATCGTGAATGTTGAACTGGATAGGTTATCGTTTGTGGCAATGGTAATCCATATTTGATAGTGAAATTCTTGAGAATTTCCACGTGATTTAAAATTCCCATGGAGTTACATCTGGTTAATTTCCTTGGATATCTTGGAGTGTGGGTAGCTTCTTCGTAATAGTGCTCCATTGAAGTTGTGTACCTGAAGTACGGAATTTTAATTAACGTTTATGATATTGATTTGGGGGTCTGAATCCACATTCACAACATTTTTTATAACTTTTTCCAGATGGCCCTGGCTTATCGAGGGGTACATAAAAATGTTTAGTTGGTAAACAGGGTTTTGGAGTTTTTTCTAGAGAATTCATACAGCTGTTTTCAGGAATTTTTGGTAAGTTCATAGAAGAGTCATGCACAGAAATATGAAAGTTTTGAAGTGAGTTCGCTAAAATTCCTTCGTAAGTTGAATTAAGGAGACCTCTATTTGATATTAAATAAATTACTTTTATAGCAGCAAAATTTTTCGCTTCTTTAAGTGAGTCGGACATTCCTGTTTGTTTAATATCCTGAACAGTACAAATTGCTATCCAAGTAGAGTTTTCAGTTGATGTTTTAATATGAAATGTAGTAAATTGAGGATGTGGAAGATTGCGCAGTGCACATAGTCCTTGCAATTTTTCGCATATTTTGCTACTGAAGGAAGGTCGAAATGGCTCTAATTTTTATTCTGTACCATCTGTCACTGCAATTAATAGACTTCGTGTTGCATTTTGTTTGACTACATCTTCATATTTTCCAGTACTAATGACTACATACATTTGATACTGCAATTGGATTCGAATATGATATTCATTGTGGGAATCTAAGGCAATTGATAACTTGTATTCTAGAGGAGGTTCTCCTTTTTGTTGAAGAAAATTATTTAAAAGAGTTGTATAGGATTCATGCAACATGCTGAGGAAAGTTTAAAGTTGAATTGAGTAGTTAATTGTACTACGAGCTTCCTTGAGTTGTGAATGAGGATATAGAGTAGCTTCTGTAGTGAGTGGGATAGCTTCTTCTTTACCTGTATTGGAGTCAAGATAGCGAGAGATGTTCAACGGAGTGCTCTGTGCTTCTATGTGTGCGTGTGGTGCTGATGCTATAGGTGCCTGTGATTCTATGGTATTGGGTCCGTTAGCAGGTGGTCGCTTTCCTAGATGTAACAATAAATTAGTCACGGAGTCCCAAAAGGCTCCTAAAAGATATAATGAACAGCCGAATATTTTATGTA
Source organism: Belonocnema kinseyi (assembly GCF_010883055.1). Classification (NCBI taxonomy): domain Eukaryota; kingdom Metazoa; phylum Arthropoda; class Insecta; order Hymenoptera; family Cynipidae; genus Belonocnema; species Belonocnema kinseyi. Next base: position 135,690,901 of record NC_046660.1, read on the forward strand.
GAGTGTAACCGTGGATTAAGGTATCTGCAATTAATTTGATTCCTAGAAATATGATTATTTTTCCTTTTAATCCTGCACTAGCTGTACTAAACTTTGTAAAAATAGTCCAGAATTTTCCCCATGCTGATTGAGCGATCCTATCGATTGTGTCTTCATCCAAGAGGTTAAATACAGAGATGCCTTGCTTATTTGTGGGTTGTCCCATTACTCCCCTTTCTAAGGTATTTAGAACCATAGGTTTCTCCGCATGAAACATAATATGATCTCTTAATTTATATAGATCGGCTTGTGAATATATGCCACTTGTGGCCAAAGATGAGGGATTTGTGTATTCCCATGTGGGCTGTGTTTTGGGCATCATAACATTAGGTGTTGGCCCTTCAATAGGATTGGGTAACATTTTAAACCATCTTTCACCAAAGAAATACATTGATGGAACAAATGTGTTACAAATTGCCTGTATTTGAAATAATATGGGTACGTGGCGTTAGAAAAAATGTTCGATTTCCTTTGAATACTGGGAGTTGCATATAGCATTCTTTAGTTTCTCGAAAAACAACTTCGGTTTGAACACATTGAACTATATGGACTACTTCCCCTGCTACTACTGCCATATAACCCGGTCCTTTCATCAAATGATAAGCGAATTCGTCGGGTGTCTGAATAGCCAAAATTAGTGAATTTTTAAATACTTGTTGTTCGAGTTTACATTTTTCAGTTAGAACATCTCGATAAAGTTGCTTTACTTCTGTCTGAAGGTGTCTTTCTACGTAAACAAATTTTGAATTGACATATGTAAAAATATCCATGTTTTTTACAGCGATTTTTTTATTTTGAAAAACAGATAGGCCCTGATTATTTCCATAGAATAATAGCTTTGGGTGCTCGGATCTCATCAGGAAGATATTGCATACAGGCATTAATGACTTGTATGCCAATAGAAATGTTATATCATCTGTTACCAGGGAATATAATATTTCGTTTCTTGTAGTATTTTCATAAGTTTTATTGCTAATCCGGAGTATAATCATATTTTTTGAAATTACATGATTCGGTTGGTAATGGGTTCCAAAAGGTTTGGCCTCCTTCCACATCCATACAAGTGATGTCTGACAGTGTACATATTACACCCGAACTTAAGTAAATCTTATCATCATTTAAATTAATAGTCGCGTAATAATCTCGCAATGATATTTTATAAGTTGCTTCGACAACAACGTAATCCCAAGTGCCGAAAGGGTCTGAGAACGTAGTACCTGAACATTTTCCCCAATGAGTCGTGTTGCCTGCTATCATTAGAGTATGAGAAAATTAGTTGCTTGAAGTTAACCCGAAAAGTTGCTTTTGGTCTCCTACTGTTAATACTTCCGTTTTATGTATTAAATCACATTATTCATGTGAGACTTCGTGTATATATTCTTTGTACCCGTTAGCTACGGACGATACGTGAGAATGCATTCCACAATATTTTACTTCCCGCTTTACTTCTACTTTACATTGTATGACCTTTGTATTGCTATAATGATTATTTGTAATAATTGTATGTTTACCGACTCGATGTTTAGTTTTGGTGCAGGTATATCACACCCTCCTTCCTCTAATAATGATACGGTTGTTATATTCAGTTGGTTCGGGCCACAATCATATCCCACGATGTTATGGATTGTTGTTGTATAATGTAAGTATGCAGTGAACAGAGCCAAAAGTAAGCCTCGTAAATCCATTTCTGGAAAAAGGAAGTTCCAAATTAGCGACTAGTTCTACTTATGGATATTTTTGATAACGTCATTATTTTTTTTTATTATGAACGTGTTGAATGTTTATATTTTTCCTTTCTGATGATTTATTGCCATACACAGTATATTGTACAGTGATATATTTTTTGTTAAAAAAAATCTAGGTACCTTATTTATCAGAGCTAGAACGTCGGCCAGTAATACGTGACCTGATAGGCGCAAAGCGAGGATGAGATTTTTGTATGCGAATTCTCCTCTTGTTCTAATTGTTAACATAATGTCTCTAATTGTAAATGGGTTGGCAAGATCCTTACTCCATTCTGGAATGTTGCTATCATCGTGATTAAAAATTCCAGTTTGAATTAAAAATGGCCAGAGAAAAATCATGTCGACTGAATGAGCAAATACATCAATAAGAGCCTCGATTCGTTTGCAGTGAATTTGATCCATTTATCTGATAATAAATATTTTACTGCACATATTTTAATACGTCTGCTAAAACTCCGTGATCCGATAATTGAAGACTCAGAATCAAATTTTCATAGGCTTTTGGTCCTCTTGTTTTAACGACGATAAGAGAGTCTATACGTTGACAATGGATGGGATCCACCTGAAATATTTAAAATGATAAGGGGTTGTCGTTTAATTATTACTAATGGTTTAACATTTTATATGTGAACGCTTAAGTCTATTGACATGTATTACGGAAGGTTCGTCTTTTATGTCAATTTTCACTTTTCCTTTTCCTAATATCTCTATGACTTCGTAAGGTCCTTTATATTGATCATCACATTTTTTCTTGGGTTCCTTTCCAATTAATAAAAATACGTTATCTCCAGTATTTATTTCTAATGGATTAACTTTTCGATCGTGATATATTTTTGACTTTTCCTTAGCCGCAATTAAATTTTGTCTCGCTTGAGATCTTATTTCATATAATTTTGTTATAAAATTTGTTAGGCAATTGTCGTAAGTTTGCAATTTTTTTTGTTTTGATAGAGGTTCATTTGATCGTTGACGAGCTAGTTTTCCAAAAACTAATTGATATGGTGTACATTTTGTACCTTCGTGGACACTTGTGTTATAAGAAAACATAGCTAATTCAAGCCAATCATCCCATTCGGAAGTTTTTGAATTTAATTGTTTAAGATATTCTGCTAATACATGGTGTGATCGTACAAGAGACCCGTTTGATTGCGGATGAAATGCTGTTGTTTTCAGTTGTTTAATTCTAAAACGTTTTGCCATTCTTTTCATTAAATTACTTAGGAAATTTGAACCTTGGTTCGTCAAAACTGCTTTTGGAGAACCGTAAATGCATATAAATTTTTTAACAAAAATATCAGCTGCTGTTGAAGCTTTGGCGTCTGGAATTGCTAGAGCTAAAGCATATTTTGTAAAATTATCTTGAATGGTTAAGGTGTTAACGTTGCCTAATGTTGTTTGGGGAAGTGGGCCAACTATGTCGATTGAAATTTTTTCAAATGCGGTTCCAGGCGTGTCCGTTATTATCATGAGATTTTTAGTTTTTACTTGAACTAATTTTTTAATTTGACACTGTAAGCACTGTTGAATATATTTCTGAATATCAATTTTCATATTTTCTCAATAATAATTCTGACGAATTCGATGATAAGTTTTTGTAACTCCTTTATGTCCTACAAAAGCTGAAGAATGTGCCTCTTCAAGTAATTGAGTTCGCTGTTTCTTCGTTGGATATTGAACTATTCCTGTACATACAATAATTTTCGTAGAAGATTTGGAAAAAGTTGAAATTAAAATTTCACGTATTTCATTCCAACCTATATGATTAATTTGTGCAGTTTTTGCGATACTAATAGACCGTAAATTCAGTCTTTCTGATATTGAATGCAAAGAAACTATTGTAAGTTTAATATTGTTTAAAGTGTCTGACAAATTCTCTTTAAAATCAGTTTCAATCGGAAGGGCTAAATGATACTGCTGTCCTTTCCTTATTTCTTTAGTAAGTCCTTTCTCAAGTTGGCCGAACTTAGGTAAAATACCACGTTTTGACAAGGCTCTTGATCCATTATCCCGTGGAGCACCGTCAGTTGCAACAAAATAAGCGTAATTATCTTTGCGCATCGTTAATTGATCACAACATTCTGTTGTAAATATGTTTGTCCGTTTGATTGGGTATTTTCTTTTTCTTCTTGTCGTGCAGCAGGCTTTGCCTTGGACTTTTTATAATTTTTCTTTTTTATAATTTGCCTTTCTGAGTAATTAGAGTATTCCGTATCTGAGTCAGATTCATTTTCAAATTCAAAGTTTGTTTGCGTTTTCTGTTTTAAACTTAGAGACTCACCAGTGGTTGCCTCTTTTCTTGGTCTGCCTCTCTTTTTCAAGGCTTGCGGGCTGCTTAGATTTGTGAGCACAGCTTTCTTGGGTCTACCTCGTGCCTTTTTGACAGCAGGCGATGCAGGTAAGTATTCTTCCTCGACATCCTTATGTGACTTACCTTCATTTTCAATTTTTTCATTAATTTGTGCTTGCTCTTTGTATTTCTGCTTTTGTCCTTTTGTAACCACAGTGTTCCAAGTTTGATAGAGAGGTTCTTTTTTCATTATAATTTTTGGGATTAAGAGTAAAATTGGAAGGTAGAGAATTTTTTGTATTGGACTATCAAAATTTACATTTTGTGCTTCATTTAGTGATTCTTTACTTATTAAATTATGAAGAAATTCCGGAATATTTTCCTTAGAAGATTCGCTATTTAATTCGATCATTTCTTCGGAATCTAAATTTGTATGTTTCTCGAAGTTCGTGGATTTCATATAATTGATACGATTATATTTTTCAATTGTTGAGTTATTTACCAAAATTATATTAGTTTCTACGGTTTCATCGTTTCTCAGAACGGGATTTCTCGAAAGCGCATCCGCATTAACATTTGATTTACCTGCTTTATAGACTGCGTTATAATTATATTCGGCGAGCTTCAATCGCCATCTTGATACTTGAGAACCAGGATCTTTAGAATTTTTAAACCAAACAAGGGGCTTATGATCTGTAACGAGGGTAAATTTTCGTCCGTACAAATAAGGGCGAAAATATATTACAGAGTAGACTATCGTTAAAGCCTCTTTTTCATATGTGTTATATTTGCGTTTAGTATCGGTTAGTGATCTTGAGACATACGCAATTGGTTGGTCTTTACCGATTTTACCTTGGGAAAGTATTCCGCCTATCGCATAACCTGATGCATCTGTAGTTACAATGAAAGGTTTTGAAAAATCGGGTCGGATTAATAGTGGTTCCTGGTACAATTTATCCTTCAAAATATTAAACGCTTGTTGCTGTTTTTCGGTCCAATTAAATGATATGTCCTTTTTAAGGCGCTGGTTTATTCGGGCTGTTATCTTAGGAAAATTTTCCATGAATCTACAGTAATATCCTGCTAACCCTAAAAATTGTTTTATATGCTTCTGATTTTTAGGAGTTGGGAAATCTTTCACTGCCATGATTTTCTTTGGATCAGGTCGCACTCCGTCATGATCTATTATGTGTCCCAAATATCCTACTTCGTGTCGTAGAAACTCGCACTTGTCGGCTTGTAAATGAAGATTCGCATTTCGTAATCGACTTATGAGTTCATTAAATATTGATTCATGTTCTTCTAAAGCATTTGCATAAATCACAATGTCCTCAAGATAAACCAAAAGTTCCGTTTCCTGTCCCGTTAGAACTAAATCCATTAGTCGTTGAAAGATTGCTGGTGTATTTTTTAAACCAAAAGGCATTCTGTCAAACTCATAATGTCCATAAAGAGTTAAGAATGCGGTTTTGTGTGCATCTTTAGGATCCATTTTTATGTGATGGAAACCAGTTGCTATACAAAAACAGAATAATAACGAGCAGATCCTAACTTGTTTAAAATATCATGAATTTTTGGCAGAGGATATGAATCACCAATTGTTTTTTCATTCAATTTCCTAAAATCAAGCACCATACGCCATTTCTTTTTTCCTTGTGAGTCTTGCTTTTTTGGAACAATCCAGATTGATGTATTATAAGGCGATTGTGAAGATTTTATTACATTATTCTTTAATAATTCATCCACTTGGCGAATGATTTCTTCCTTGTGGACTGGAAGGAATCGGTATTGTCGTGAAAAAATAGAACAATCATCTGGTGTTGGTATTGAGTGTTGAAGTATGTTTGTAGGTTATAAGTATTCTCCCGGAATATGGAAACAATCTGCATTTTTATTTATTAATTTTTCAACGTGTTCATATTCTTCCATATTTAAATGATCTAATCGTAGTAGTTTTTTGATAATTTTTACTCTTTCTTCACCCGTGATATTGTGAAATTTGCAAGAATGGTTAGAATTTTCATCGGATTTCAAAAAACTATTTAATATTAAATTAGGTAGGTTTTCATCCTTGTTATCGTTGGGAAAATTAGATTCATTTGCTGAATTGTTGAATTCGCATTGTTCAAAATCTTGTCATTGAACACTGAAAAATTGATATTTTAACGGGTTGCTCATTTATATTTGCGTATTTGACATAGGCCTTACCTCCACAATTTTTTACGGTGGCTTGGTCCACAAAAATTCCTTCTCCAATTGATAATTGAGGTATATAACCTTCTGCCTTTTGAGTATTTTTTATTTTAACATAATAATCAAAAATTGTTCGTGCCGGGATTGTGATAATGCCAGTTTGTTCAAAAGGATGTTGATGGGTCTGCAGATTATTTGCATTTTCAAAATTGATCCCCTTTCGATTTTGTCCAGGTTAAAAATTCTGATTCTGTCTAGGTCTAAAATTTGGATTTTGTCCAAATTTAAAATTTGGATTTTGCGTGTTTGCGAAATTTTGATTCTGTTGACATCGAAGGTTTTGATTTTGTCGGGTTCCGAATTTTTGATTTGATTCAGGTCTAAACTTTGAATTTTGTCCTGGTTCAAAGTTTTGATTCTGTCGGTGTGCAAAATCTGGATTTTGTGCGGAATTCCATTTATTGTAATCATTAAAATTTCCTTGAGGAATATTTCGCAAAAATTGGTTTTGAATTAAGCGATTTTCGGCAAAATAACTGTTTTCGAAAGTTCTCAAGATAATAAAATTTTTCGGTCATATGTCCTAGTTTTCCACAAATCAAACATGATATTGTAATGTCCTGAGTAACATTAAATTTATTATTTTTTGTAATAACTCGCGAATCTGATTCTTTTTCTAAAGATTTATTTCTCTTATTTTTTCGCAATTCTGAACATGCATTCAACTTTCTTTCTATTTCGAGAGCCTCGTTGATAAGAGTTTCGAAAATCTCACCTACATTACCTAGTTCTCCTTGAAGCTGGTATAAACTTTTTGCTGGGGCATAAACCTTTTTCAGTTTTTCAATTAATTCATCTAAAGTTCGAAAAGTGTTTCTAAATATGCATTTTCGCGCTTCTCCAGTTAATTTACTTCTAACCAATCTAGCAAGATTCTCATGTGCCTGTGTAGAAATTATGGCTTTTGCCTCTGTACATCCCTCTATGAAATGGGCTAAAGGGATTTTACTTCCGTCAAAAATAGGGATTATTTCAAGCGCGTCGCGAAGGCAAACTTGCTGATTGGTTGGCAATGTCATATTTATTGGTTTCGTCGAGTCTTCGTCACTTGCTACGTTGTCACTATCGTGCTCGCTTAAGATCGATTCACGATTAAACTTCTGAATTGAGGCCTCTTTTTGTATTTCCCTATTATTTTGTTGGGAAAGCGTTGAACCTAACAATGATTTAATATTAGTCTGGTAATCTATGTCATCAAAAGTTAAAGCTTTATTTTGGTCTAAAGAACCACTAATTAAACTCAAATCTGTGTTAACTAACGTAATATTTCCAGAGCAATTAGAAACACTATTTTCGGAAATATCATTACAGAATTCCACGTCTAATTTATTTAATTCTTTATTTATTTTAATTGTATTTTTCTTATCGAGCTCTTTCTTATAAAAATCTATCTCCTGAGTTAATTGAGGATTTTGTTTCGCCAAATTTCTAGTTATATTTTGTCGACAACTCCCTAAATCTATTGGTTTTTTATTCGGCATTTGTTATAAATGCGCACATATTAAAAAGCAATAATAAACGTATAATATAAATTGCTTGTCTTCGGACAAGTTCTTTGTGCAAAAAAAATTTTTATAAGAAGGATTTATTTTAATTCAATTATATATTGGCTCTCTTTTATTTTGGTTTCCCGGCTGATGCACCATAAAAAGGTTGTATGTTACGTCATGAAGACCGTAAAATACTCCATTTTTAAGTAGATTCCTCGTTTTAGTTGAGATTGAAGATCTCGCACAGGGAAGAGGAAAGAGTAGCCAATAATAATATGTGAAAATAATTTATTGTAAATAATTGAAAAATAGAATGTATACAAAGCACGAAGATGACGGAAGACAAGTTTAGTCCTTGGCCAGCACCAGTAATTTATTCTAATTGACGATTACTAAAGGTCCAGGTTGCTAGAACTGCTAATATAACCCCTCTGCGTAGTGGTAGAGAGTGAGAGGGTGTAAATTAGACTGGATGTTCCAAAAGTGGATTGATTTTTGGTTGTTGTTAATTTTGGATGTAGGAGTAATCCTAAGGGAGAAATTCCAGACTCGAGTTTCCCAGTGCACAACACTGTCATTATAATTAATATGGGTTTTAGAGACTTTTTTATAACCCCAAATTTTTTCTCTGGACCTAATCTCCAACTTTGTATGATCTACCAATAAAATAAATTAAACGCTTGTTGGTGATAGGATTATGTCAGTAATAAATCTAGAAGAGCAATTGCAGACAGGAATTTTCATTCCAGTTTTTTTAATAATTATTCTATTTTCAAACAACCTATATCTAGACCTTATTTCCAAATTGTCATTCGATAAGCACCTAAAATCAATTTTAAGAAATTTTGTGTGTATCGGTGTATCAAAGAAAGTCTCGAAGCAATTTGACTGACCCGGATTATAATTAATAAAAATTTTTTGAATTTTTTTATTTTCGAAAATTTTTTCTCTGGATCTCATCTCAAAATTTGGTTTCATTAAGCTATAAAATAAATTAAACACTTGTTGGTGATAGGATTGCGTATCAGTAATAAATCTAGAAGAGGAATTTTAGACTGGAATTTCCATTCTAATGTTTTAAAAATTATTCTTGTTTCGAACCTTCTATGTCTGGATCTTATTTCCAATTTGGCATTTGGTCAGCACCTGATATCAATTTTAAGTAATTTAGAGGGAACCGGTGTATAAAAAAAAGATTGAAGCAATTTGACTAGCCCTGATTAGAATTAATAAAGTTTTTAGGGATTTTTTTATTTTCGAAAATGTTTTCTTTGGACCTCATCTCAAAATTTGGTTTGATCAAACAATAAAATAAATTAAACACTTGTTGTTGACAGAATTGTATCAGTACCAACTCTAAAAGAGAAATTTTAGGACGATATTTACACTCGAATTTTTTTTTTATTACTTTGTTTTCCAACTTGCTATATCTGAATCGGATTTCCAAATTGGCATTTGATCAGCACCTAAAATCAATTTTAAGTAATTTTGTGTGTATCGGTCTATTAAAAAAAGTCTCGAAACAATTTGACTGACCCGGATTATAATTAATAACATTTTTAGGAATTTTTTTATTTTCGAAAATTTTTTCTCTGGGTCTCATCTCAAAATTTGGTTTCATTACGCTATAAAATAAATTAAACACTTGTTGGTGATAGAATTGCGTATCAGTAATAAATCTATAAGAGGAATTTTAGACTGGAACTTCCATTCTAACTTTTTTTAAATTATTCTTGTTTCGAAGCTTCTATATTTGGATCTTATTTCCAATTTGGCATTTGGTCAGCACCTGATATCAATTTTAAGTAATTTAGAGGGAACCGGTGTATAAAAAAAAGATCGAAGCAATTTGACTAGCCCGGATTAGAATTAATAAAGTTTTTAGGGATTTTTTTATTTTCGAAAATGTTTTTTTTGGACCTCATCTCAAAATTTGGTTTGATCAAACAATAAAATAAATTAAACACTTGTTGTTGATAGAATTGTATCAGTACCAAATCTAAAAGAGAAATTTTAGGACGATATTTGCACTCGAATTTTTTTTATTACTCTGTTTTCCAACTTGCTATATCTGAATCGGATTTCCAAATTGGCATTTTATCAGCACCTAAGATCAATTTTAAGTAATTTTGAGGGTATCGGTGTATCAAAAAAAAAAAAATCTCGAAGCAAATTGACTGTCCCGGATCATAATTAATAAAGTTTTTAGGGATTTTTTTATTTTCCCACATTTTTTCTCTGGACCTCATCTCAAAATTTGGTTTGATCAACCTATAAAATAAATTAAACGCTTGTTGATGATAGGATTGCGTATCAGTAATAAATCTAGAAGAGCAATTTTAGACTGGAATTTTCATTCCGATTTTTTTATAATTATTCTATTTAGGAACTTGCTATATCTGGATCTTACTTCCAAATTGGCATTTTATCAGGACCGTCAATCAAATTTAAATAATCTTGAGGGTATCGGTTTATCAAAAAAAAAAAAAATCTCGAAGCAATTTGACTAGCCCGAATTATAATTAATATAGTTTTTAGGGATTTTTTTATTTTTGAAAATGTTTTCTCTGGACCTTATCTCAAAATTTGGTTTGATCAACCAATAAAATAAACTCAACACTTGTTGGTGATAGGATTGTATCAGTACCATATCTAGAACAGAAATTTTAGGCCCATATTTACATTCCAATTTTTTTTCATAATTATTCTATTTTCGAATTTGCTATATCTAGATCTGATTTCCAAATTGGCATTTCCTCAGCGCCTAAAATCAATTTAAAGTAATTTTGAGGGTGTCGGTGTATCAAAAAAAATCTCGAAGCAACTTTTCTAGCCCGGATTATAATTAATAAAGTTTTTAAAGATTTCTTTATTTACGAAAATGTTTTCTCTGGACCTCATCCCAAAATTTGGTTGGATCAACCAATAAAATAAATTAAACACTTGTTGCTGAAAGGATTGTATCAGTACCAAATTTTGAAGAGAAATTTTAGGCCGATATTTACATTCCAATTTTTTAAATAATTAATGTATTTTCGAAATTGCTATATCTGGATCTGATTTGCAATTTGGCATTTGATCAGCACCAAAAATCAATTTTAAATAATAATGAGGGTATCGGTGTATCATAAAAAGATCACGATGCAACTGGACTGACCCGGATTATAATTAATAAGGTTTTTCGGGACTTTTTATTTTCGAAAATGCTTGCTCTTTAACACATCTCAAAATTTGGTTTGATAAGCCAATAAAATATATTAAGCGCTTGTTGATGATAGGATTGTAAAGGAAAGCCCCAGTTCTACACCGCTAGACTGTAAACATGTAATTTTTCCAACAGACTTACGAAGAAAAAGTAATGAATTATGAACGCTTTCAATTTTCTTACTAACATGATTTGAAGTATGAATACAAGATAAAATTGTTGAGAACACGAACTTGTTTGTAACATGCAGGCAAAAATACTGTAATGCAATTTTTTCGAAAGAAAGAATTATTGACAGCATGTGAAAATTACTTGCAATTGAAAAAATTAAAAGCAGGTAATTTTGACAACAAATTCAGTGAGTTGAATTAAATATAAAATTATTAACTACGCCAATTTTTTGTATTGTCACGAAGATGTTCTTGAATATGAAACTCTTTGTTATTCCGTAAGTAATAATTTTGTAACTATATTTAGTGCAGTAAGCAGAGCTATAGTTTTTCATAAACATAATTCTCTTTATTTATATTTACAATATTTTCGTCATCAGTAAGCTTTGTCAAAACTTTCTCCAAGAGAAATTCGCGCAATCAGGAGATCTGCTTCAGAGGTTCGACGGTGATGGCGCTGACGTTTGATCATTTCTACAAAGGGTCCAAGGACAGTGTGGCAACTTTGCAGGATGTCGCCATTTTAAGTTCTGGTTCACCGAGGTCAGCGCGATCTTTAAAATTTCACAAACGCAGTTCCTTTGGAAAGAAATGTAAAGATCCTCAAGGGAGGGTTGAGACACGGAATATTTCAAATATGATTGGTGCCGCTGTACCGTTTGATTGGCATAGTTGGCGCTATTTTCAAATCACAATTTTATTTTTAAGTGAATTTAATACAGAATAGAGACAACACTCAAACAAGTACCTTATAAATTATGGGGAACATTATTTATTAATGTTACGGAAAAACAATATTCACTTTAAAACACATATACTTCAAAATTTTTGTAAACAAAAGAATTATTAAAAAGTAAAACTGCTTAAACTTGTTGCGCCCCATGAACATACTGAAGTTCCGGTACACAGCAAAAAAAAAGTGTTCAAAATGATACCGAAGACAATATCATTTTTATATGCAACAAAAATGAGACGGAATTCAAGACATTTTGATCTGCCGAAAGTAATGATAGACTTTTAAGATCATAATGATCCGATTCGGTATCATGTATGATGTGAAACCAAGATGGCTGATGTTCTCACAATACTTTAGCTCATTTTCAAACTTTTTATGGTTTCTGATCATGAAGTGTACTTGAAAAGTTAAAAACTAACGAAATCTGATATTAGAAAATATCACCTGTTAAGTTTAGTTGTCACTTGCATGCGGTTAGATAAAATGTTTAGGTTATGTAGTTATAACACCGGTGCCAAGAATTGGCGGCCATTTTGTTTAGTCTGGCAAATGAACCAGAAAATGAGATCAAATTGATCCGAATGGAAAATCATTATGATCTCGAGAGTCAAATGATCGCTGGAGCAAAATGCTCTGCAACAAAATTGATCTTTTTTACATTCTCATCATTTATGTTTGAGAAAGTATTAGAATTGTTGGAAATTTGACATCACCCTTTTTCAACGGATCTCCACGTTTAGAGACCCCCTGAATCCGAAAATCAGGTTTTCATGATGGCGTATGTCCGTCTGTCCGTCCGTCCGTCCGTAAACACGATAACTCTCGAAAAAATGAACGAATCAAATCCATCTTTGGCACACTTTTTCTAGGTTCTAAAAGAATGGACGAGTTCGTTAACCAGCCATTTTTGATAAAAATTTTAAAAGTGAGTGCATTTTGAAAACTTTTGAGACCACTTTTTTCTGAATTTGAAAATTCTATTTACGGATATTTATAGTATTAAAAAGAACAAATAATTTATCCTAATGATTTTTTTCGATAAAAAGAAAATTCTCAGAGTTCTAGAGTTTTAAAAAATTTTTTAATCAACCGAAAATCAAAATTTGAAGCTGAAAAACGCACGATATGAAAAAAAGTCAAGAGAAGAAAAACATTGATTTTTGAAAGCTCTAAGAGATTATCATAACAAATTTGTGAATTTTCTTCAAAAATCGAAAATTCAAATTTTGATTCCACAAAAAATAATGGAAAATAACAAATTCCATTTTGTGGACAAACTATGTAGGATACATAAAAAGATGAATTAACAAAAATGTTTATCCCAAAAAAGATCTACAATTTCGTTAAGAATCACTTCTTGATAGGACACGTACTTCTTGTTTTATTCGTGAAAATAAACGTTGAAAAAAGTAAAATAAAAAAAAATGTGTGGAAAAACGACTAAAGTTACGAGAAAAAAATCCAACAAAACCTGCTTACAAATGTGTGTTGGAAATCGAGCGCGCAGCGCGTGTGTCACGATGAGAATGTGTACCTCAAAGCCTACAGAGCTTTGAGAAACTTAATCTTTGACTATACTTAGTTAAGTAGACAATTCAGAATATGAAGACGTATATAAATACTGCCATCTAAAAGAGATCTTTTTGATAAAGTTTTTTCCAGCATTCAAATGCAAAGAATAAAATTTTGAAAAAAATCAAGAATTAATTGAATAAACAATAACATAAAGTTTTAGCAGAATTTACTACCCCTCTACACCATTTAATATTATATATAACTCAGAAAATACGATTTTGAATGAATTTTTGGGAAAGTAATTATTTAAACAAATTATATTTTTTGAAAGTATTAAAAAATTGTTAATTTATTCTATCTACATACTATACAGTCAGAAACATAATTGTTTGTGTTCTATTTTATTGCATTCTTCTATTTATCAGAAAAAACTGATTTGATAAAGAAATATGGTTTGAACGAATAGAAATTTATTAACAATTTAAAAAAATGTATCAGAGTTATGTAATTATTTAACAAAAATTAGCATGGGATACCAATTTGAAAAAAGTGGGCATCTGTGGCTCAATTTTTATAAATTTTGAAAATAGAAATGAATAATTGTTTAAACAATTACATAATGTTTTTAAAAAATTTTACTACTTCAAACAATGACAAACAATTACATTTCAATCAGAAATATGATTATTTTTACATTTTTTAGGAATAAATAATGTTTGAAATAATTTACTTTTGTTTAAGCAATTGAAAATGGTTTTAAAAATCGTGGGAAATATTCTAATTGTCTATTAGTAACTATTCGTATAAAAAAGACGATAGGAATTGCTAAAAAGTAACAATATATAATACGTAAAAATGTAGTGTTGAATTTTCAGGACATGTTTGGAGCGCTGCGGGGATGTTGAGGGTGGGTTGGAAATTAAAGTTATATTGGCGTGGTTTTATTTCGCAGACACTCCTTTTTAATCCCTAAAAATTTTGGCACGTTTCGGTAAAACCCTGGAACATGAGTTCAATTTTTCTAAAATTCATAATTGACCCATATTAATTGAAAGGGATTTTTAACTGCACGGTGGCACGTGTTAATATTCGAATTTCGAACAAAACTACGAATTTTCTTTCTTTGGAAATGAAAACTATTGGGGAGGGAGTGGGATACCTTGCCTTGTAGCTAAAAAATCGTTTTCTGGGTCACCCTAATAGACACGTTTCTATTTTAGAAAGAAGTACTATTAAAATGAGGAAATCAAATTTTGAGATAAGAAGATCGTTTCGACCCCCCTAATTAATCTATGATAAATATATTGCAAATTATTTTTGCTTATTTCATTTAAACTTTGCTTCCTCATTGGCAAAAAATAAATCCGCTTCCACTAGAAATCATAAAATAAAAAGATTTAATTGTCAGGTTAGAGCTTACAAGAAATTAAAATTATTACTGTTTCGGGTTTCATTTTATTTATTTATTTTGAACATCTGCATTACTAGCTACATAATTTACAATATTTACAATCAATCACATAGACTAAAATCTACACAATTTTTTAAATTGCCGCTAAAATAGGATGCTTTCAAACTCTTGGAGTAGTACTAGGCTTTGGCATATTGTTATTGTGTTATAAACTCAAATTAGATAATAACCAGGAATTTTATCAAAAATAAAACACTTTATTGGACAGCAAGCAATTTCGATAAATTGGAACTAGGTGGCGTTGCAATACCTCAACCGGTCTGGGTCGGGTCTGGGCCATGGAATTATCCCGATCTGGGCCCGAAGATATTCAACCTATCAGAGCCAGATCGGTAATCGGAAAAATATATGGCGATTTTTGCACGGAATAGGGTGGTCGTTTATTTTTATTTTTCGGTCTCGCCCTCCCCCCCCCCTCCATATTTTGTTTGAATGACCAAAAAAATGGTCTGACGAAAAAAAATGATTCATTTACAATATGGCGGATCCCTAAATTTGATCAAAAATTAAAATTTCTACAACTAATAAAAAGACATCGTCAAAATCTTAAAAGAGGCAGATTTATTTTATAAAAAAGCATGGGATAACAAACATAATTCAGAATTAAAAAAAAAAAAACAGATGGCCGCCCAAATTTTGTTTTTCAGATTCATTATTTCTTTGTTTTCAAAACATGTCTATCTTACGCTTTGCGTTCGGTACGAGTATGCGAGTATGTTCTTCATGTTCAAACTACTGAATATGTTTTTGATTTCAAAAAAAAAAAGATTTATTTACTTCAGGCTGTATTGGCCTTGAGGAATACATTATCCCTGCTGGAAAAAGGGAAAGAATCGGAAAGGCCGCGTTGGAAAGATTCAGAAAGGTTTCGGAAAGAATAATTGAAGTTCATTTATGAATGTGTGTGTGTAATAGTTCTAAATTTGAACATTTTTTAAAAAACATGATAGTTTTCTCCGAAAAGAAAACTCTTAACGATAAATTCAAGGAATGCAAACAGTTCAAACATGTAGAATGTTAAAAAATTGAAGTTTTGTAAAACACAATGTCTGAAAAAAATATTATAAGAAAACTTTTAAATCTTACTAATTATAGAAATAAAAAATTAAAGGGGCCATATCTGGTCCAGATCGCGCCCTTATTTTGGATGGCCAGATCTGGGCCTTGTCGGGTAGGGCGTCTTATTTACGGTCAGACGCTAGACAGATTACCATAACGGGGCCACATTTTTCCCGATCGGGGCCCGAACGGCGCCCCACAAAAATTTCTGCACGGGATTGGGACACTGCATCATTTATTCGAAAACAATTAGGAAAGGTCCAGAAAAAAGTAAATGGAGTAGGACACTTCGCAAAAGTTTGGAAAGGCATCGGGAAGCTTCGGAAAGAAAAAGTGTTCGGTAAGAAACGGAAGCAAAGTTCACATAGAAATCGGAAAGGATCGGAAAGGGACTTTCTTTCTGATTCTTTCCGATTCTTCAACTAGTGATCATCATAATATTCCCTATCGATTTTGGGCGCTCACTGCATAATATATACAAATAAATAGTTAAAAAGACGATTACAAAATTATATTGTTGATTTACGATTGGTTCTTCAAAAAAAGGTTTAACTGCAATTTTATTTGACTTTTTAAAAGCACACATACTACTGTGTTGACTTTTTTTCTTACTTCGATGTATTTGGCTCAAAAATAAGAGTAAAAATATTCTAATATATTTCTTCATATATATATATAATTAAAAATTTGTCATAAGGACAACCGCAGGATTTCGCCGAGAGCGGGTGCTAATCTGAAAAATTGCACCCGCTTCCAGCGAAATCGCG
>NC_046660.1:135707737-135712188 GCF_010883055.1 Belonocnema kinseyi
CAAAATTTAAAAGGTTTCTATCACAATCTTGTAGGGTTTTTCGGAAGCAAAGTTTTTCTTTTCTTGACTTTTGTCCATATCGTGCTTTTTTAGCTTAGCATTGTCATGCTTATCTCATTTTTGAGTTTTGTAAATTACATGACTCTGATAATTTTGCTTTTATTGAAAAAAAATCATTAGGTTAAATTACTGAACTTTCTGACTAGTACGAACAGACGCAAATATAATTTTTAAATCTTGCGAAAAATGATCCCAAAAATGTTTAAAATACTATATCATTTAGAATTGATATCCAAAATGACTGGTTTACGGAATCTTCCCTCCCTTACAGGCCTTAAAACAATGTGGCAAAGGTCATTCCACACGTACAATTCCTTTGAAAGTGATCGTGCTTACGGACGACGACAACGACGACAACGGTAGGCAGAAACTGAAGTAAAATCCATTTTTTCTCAATCAGTGAATCCGAATATATCGAGATTTGATGAAATGTGCAAAAACCGATTTTTGTATCAAACCCATACCTTCTCATTTAGATGAGAATGTAAAAATACATCTTTACACTTTGCAAATCGCGGGCATACAACAGTCATAGGTACTAGAGATATTTTAGGGAGAGTTGAGACACGTTTCCTCCGCCAATAGTCGGCGCTGTACTGGAACTTTGATATGTTCATGGGGCGCACAAAGTTTGAACAGCTTTATTTTTTAATAATTCTTTTGTTTATGAAATTTTTGCAGTATATGTGTTTTAAAGTAAATATTATTTTTCCCTAACCTTAATAAGTAACCTCCCCAATAATTTATAAGGTTCTTCTTTGAGTGTTGTCTCTGTTCTGTATTAAATCCTCTTAAAATAAAATTTTGATTTGAAAATAAAGCCAACTCATGCCAATCAAAACTCAAAAATGTTTAACTAGTTCCGATGCAGCGGCACCAATCAGATTTGAAGTATTCCGTATCTTAACTCTCCCTTGAGGATCTCTAATCGGTAACTATCGCCACCAAAGAGAGAAATGCTCATTTATTACTATTTTTCTAATTTCTTAAAATAAAGTAAAATACTCCCAGGTATGTGGGTTGACTTTGTATTTTTATGTATTTATTTCAATAAATTTATTGATGTATTCATTTCTTTTCAACGGATCTGCGTTTGTGTAATTTGAAAAATTGCACCAACCTCGGTGAACCAGAACTTAAAATGGCGGCATCCTACAAGGTTGCCACACTATCCTTGGACACTTTGCTGGAATGCTCAAACGTCAGCGCCATCACCATCGCACCTCTGAAACAGATCTCGCGATAGCCCGAATTTCTCTTGGAGAAAGTTTTGACAAAGCTTACTGATGACGAAAATATTGTAAACATAAATGAAGATGATTATGTTTATGAAAATTTCAGCTCTGCTTACAGCACAAAGACAGTTACAAAATTATTTCTTATGGAATGAAAAAGAGTTTGATATTCAAAAATATCTTCCTGACATTACAAAAAATTAGCGAAGTTAATAATTTTATATTTGATGCAACTCTCTGAATTTGCTGTAAAAATTACCTGCTTTTCATTTTTTCAATTGCAAGTATTTTTGACAGTTTCAAACAGTTTCGTGTTGTTAATAATTTTATCTTGTATTCATACTTCAAATTATGGTAACAAAAAAACTTAAAGGGTTCAAAATTCATTACCTTTACTTCATAAGTCTGTTGGAAAAATGACATGTTTACAATTTAGCGGTGCAGAATTGAAGGTAACTCTATTTTATAGGTCGATCAAACCAAATTTTGAGATGACGTCCAAAGAAAAAATGTTGGAAAATAAAAAAATTCCTAAAAACTTTATTAATTATAATCCGGTTCATTCAAATTGCTTCGTGATTTTATTTTGATACACCGATACCCTCAATGTTAGTTAAAATTTATTTTAGGGGCTGATCAATTGCCAAATTGTAAAATAGATCCAGATATAGAAAGTTCGAAAATAGAGTAATTATAAAGAAAATTTGAATGAAAATTCCAGTCTAAATTGCTCTTCTAGATTTATTACTGATATGCAATCCTATCGCCAACAAATTTTTAATTTATTTTATATGTTGATCAAACCAAATTTTGGTATGAGGTCTAGAGAGAAAATGTTGGAAAATAAAAAAAATCCTTAAAAACTTTATTAATTATAATCCGTGTCAGTCAAATTGCTTCGAGATGTTTTTTTTGATACACCGATACTCTCAATATTACTGAAAATTTATTTTGGGTGCTGATCAAATGATAAATTGTAAATCAAATTCAGATATAGCAAGTTCGAAAACAGAATGATTATAAAAAAAATTTGGAATGAAAATTCCTGTCTAAAATTGCTCTTCTAGATTTATTACTGATACAATCCTATCAGCAACAAGTGTTTAATTGATTTTATTGTTTGATCAAACCATATTTTGAGATGAGGTCCAGATAAAACAGTTTCGAAAATAAAAAAATCCCTAAAAACTATATTAATTGTAATCCGGGTTAGTCAAATTGCTTCGAAAAATCAAACATTCAAATTTTGACTCAAATAACGCGAGATACGAAAAACATTTAGGATATGAAACAAATATATTGGAATATTTTTACTTTTATTTTTGAGCCAAACACATCGAGGTAAGAAAAAAGTCAAAACAGTAGAATTTGTGCTTTTAAAATGTCAAATAAAATTGCCGTTAAACCTTTTTTTGAAGGACCAATCGTAAATCAACAAGACGATTTTCGAAACGTCTTTTTAACTATTTATTTGCATATATTATACAGTGAGCGCCGAAAATGGATTGCAAATATTATGATGATCCCTAGCTGAAGAATCAAAAAGAGTCGGAAAGAACGTACCTTCACAATCCTTTCCGATTTCTATGTGAACTTTGCTTCCGTTTCTTTCCGAAGCTTCCCGATGCCTTTCCGAACTTTTGCAAAGTGTCTTACTCCATTTACTTCTTTCTGAACCTTACCGAATTCTTTTCGAATAAATGACGCTGTGTCCTAATCCCGTGCCGAAATTTTGGTGGGGCGCAGGTCAGGCCCTGATTAGGAAAAAAGTGGCCCCGTTATAGGGTAATCTGTCTAGCGCCAGACAGCAAATGAAACGCCCTACCCGACAGGGCCCAGATCTGAGTTTCCAAAATGGGGCGCGATCGGGCCCAGATCTTGCCTCTTTAATTTTTTACTTCTATAATTAGTAAAATTTTAAAAGTTTTTTTATAATATTTTTTTTCAGACATTGTATTTTACAAAACTTCAATTTTTCAACATTCTACATTTTTGAACTGTTTGCATTCCTCGAATTTATCGGTAAAAATTTTATTTTCGGAGAAAACTATCATGGTTAAAAAAAACTATGTTCAAATTTAGAACTATTACACACACCCATTCATAAATGAGTTTCAATTATAAATATATGTTAAAAGAGAGGTTATGTTCGAGAAAATATTAAAAGGATTTAATCTATAATATTACTAATCCGAAATTCATATATTTTGTATAAAGTAATGTTTTCAAGTAATGTGAATGCATAGGAAATTGACGTACAACTTTGGTATTTAAAATGATTTTCGTGCAGTTTGAGAGGAACAAATGAAGTCGGACTTCCTTAATCTCAAAAGTCACTAATTTCTCAATGTATGACATTGGACATTGACAATATAAATATCTGAGGATTCTTTTAAAAATATTCCAAAAACAAGTAAAAATTATAATATATTTAAAAAATACATATTGCTGTTATAATTTCAATAATTTTCTCATACAGTTTAAGTCGAACGCCTAAACATTTTGCAGTATTTCTGTAATTTTTCATATTTATCGTATATTTCCTTAAAAACTATTCGTCGTAGGGTATAAATATATGTAACATAAAATGTGTGTTATTGAAAGATGTACAACTTTTTTTAAAACCCTTTTCGCACATTTTTATTATTGACTGAAATAAACGAATAAGCATCAAATTTTTATAGTTTTTTTTGGGTTTTGAACTTGAAAATCAAATTTGCGGGTGTCTTCACTATCATATTTCTGACCAACACGTCAAAATACATAGGTATACGAAGTTTCAATTTAATCGGAGGTAAGCGCTTTTCGGAAGTTTTTACTCGTCTTCATTGCGGATATAAGAAATTTCACTAACAATTCTGTGCTTCCGAACTCGCAATGTAGTTTTGCTTGTGGCATTTTAAGTTCTATGTAAACAAGACAATATCATGACTACAATAGAAAATTCGACATAATCTTGTTTAACATAACCCGAACCGACGTGGTTACGACGCGAGCCACATTATCCGCCCCTTTGCAGCCACATGTGGAAAATCCGATCGGGCTCAGATCGGAACTTGGGAATAAGTTGGGCAATTTCTGCACGGGATAGTTTATTCCGATTTTTCTCCTGTGCTCCACTATTTATGTTCTTTCCGGTTTCTTCCTGAATAAATG
>NC_046660.1:135712288-135714529 GCF_010883055.1 Belonocnema kinseyi
CCGAATTCTTTCCGAAACATTTCTGAATCTTTCCGAAGCGGCCTTTCCGATTCTTTCCTTTTTTTCAGCAGGGATATTGTATTCCTTAAGGCCAATATAGCCTTAAGTGAATAAATATTTTTCATTTGAAGTCAAAAACATATTCAGTGCATGGTTTGAACATAAAGAATATACTCGTATAAAACCGAACGCAAATCATTAGATAGACATGTTTCGGAAATAAAGAAATAATGAGTCTGAAAAATAAAATTTGGGCGGCCATCTGTTATTCTTTTTGAATTCTGAATTATGTTGGTCATCACGTGCTTTACATAAAATAAATTTGCCTCTTGTAAGAATTTGACGATATTTTGTTATTAATTGTAGAAATTCTAATTTTTGATCAAATTTAGGGATCCGCCAAATTGTAAATAACTTTTTTTTCGTCAGATAATTTTTTTGGTCACTCAAACAAAATAGAGGGGGGGGGGGGGGGGGGGGTCGAAACAAAGAATAAAAAAATAGCGAGCACCCTATCCCGTGCAGAAATCGCCATATATTTTCCCGATTACTGATGTGGCTCTGGTAGGTTGAATATCTTCGGGCCCAGATCGGGATAATTCCATGGCCCAGACCAAAGATATTATTAACGTAGATGCGGTACGGGGCGTCGGAGTGGGGAATTATATATATAGGACATCGCATTTTCTGCCCTATCGAGGTGCTGCCCTCATTGTACTACGAAGTCGAATTCTTGTTTTCTCATTCTTCATCAAATATGACGGTAAAGCAGTAGAAAATTTTTTTGAGGTTAGAAAAGTTTGACATGTATGTATCGCTGAATTTTTTCAGATCTGAAGCTTGATCCAGGTTTTCGGTACAGTCTTTTTTTAATTATAAAAAAAATGTTCTCGAAAAATTAGATTTTTAATTTTAAAAAAAGTATTATAGAAAGATATTTCAAGATAAACAAGTGCTGAAAGCATTTTTCTTTGACAATTTTTTTTTAAATTGAAATAATCAAATATTTATAACAAAGAAACAACTTTTTTAATGTTTGAAGTATTTAAACATTATTTTTTAAATTTAAAATAATAATTAAAACAAAATATATTTCTGGATAAGATATTTTGGTTGAAAATGTATATATTATTTTTTAAATCACAAAAGTTCTTCTGAAAAATCGAAATGTTAGTTAAAACACACGTGTTTTTATATAATAATTTGTCGATAAAATTTTTTGTATAATTTTATTACAAAGTTAAAGATAATCTCAATTAAAAATTTAAAAATTCGCTGTACCTCCAATTTTTATTCTTGGGTCTTGGCAATTTTTTTCTAATCCATTTCAGTGACTGGTAAACAGGGGTGATTTTCTCTTAGAAAATAAGTGATTAAAATTTGAAAAAATTAGGTAGGCTTTTTTGACATCTAGGTATGTAAAAAAGATAAACTGCAGAAAATTTAAAAACTGATTTAGGAATTATTTATACTCTTTGAAGATACCAATACAATTTACATAACACTAATTGTAAAATTTGCAAATTTTTAGGCCTTCAGTTTAGGAACTTGAATTTTAACGTTAAGATTGCTTCATTTTCAGAATACAGCCTTATTGTTTGAATTTTCAGAATATTTGGAAGTTTTTCGAAATTGTTAAAAGGCGAAAAAGTTTGAATTTAAATTTTAAAAATACGAAAATACATCATTTTCCATGTTCATTTGCAATCCAGCGAGTCACTTTCTTTCGCTTCTTTTGAAAGTCGATCCTTTGCTTTCAGTTTTCTTTTTAAACTATACCTTGAATTCAACGCATTTCAAATTAAATTTTTGCAGCTGCATTTAGATTGAATTATACAAAGGGTTTTTGTTTTATATATAAATTAATCAAAACATTTTATTGGTTTTTCACGGCTGTAATTTATAACTCTAAAATGGAATAATTGTAGCTCAAACATGAAAAAGTACAGACTAATTTTATATTTAAAGAGATTCTATCACATATATTGAACTATTAAAACCTCTGACCTTTTTTAAGGTTTTTAAAACTCTTTAAAAACTTTTTTAAAACAATTTTATTTGTGATTTCTCAATAAAAGAATAAGTGCTATTTAGTCTCCAGAACAACAATTTCAAAAATATTTAAAGCCTTAATAATTCAGACATTTTAAATTTGTAGTCTTCAGAATATATTGAATAATTTCAAATTTAAAGCTATTTAAATATTTCGTCTGAATTTTTGAATGGAAAGTGTTCGATAAT
>NC_046660.1:135714629-135715689 GCF_010883055.1 Belonocnema kinseyi
GAGAGAGTAAAAACTATGACACTTTCGCTCAAATATGGCTGTGATGGAGCATCAGGCCAAGGCTCATATAAGCAGAAGCTTCCTGATGGCATGATATCGGACAAAAGCATCTTTATGGTCTCAAAGGTGCCAATTATGTTAGAGTCGGAGGGTAAGCAGATTTGGAAAAATCCTCATACTGGCTCTACCAAATTGTGCATACCAGTAGAATTTCAGTACGCGAAGGAAACCCCAGATTTGACGAGATCTGTAATAGGGCGGATAAAAGGAGAAATAAGTCGACTTTTGCCCACCAAGGTTGTATTTGGAAAATTTAGGTGTCAGGTAAGTCATGCGATGTTCTTAACCATGTTGGACGGGAAACAGCTCAGTATCTTAGCAGCACACTGAGTGCAGCAACTTGTCACTTGTGTAAAGCGAACCCTTCAGAGATGAATGACATAAGTAAAGTGATGCAGAAGAAGGTCCTTGAGGAGAACTATCAGTTAGGTCTTTCGCCTCTTCATGCCAAGATACGCTGCATGACTCTAGTTTTGCATATAGCTTATCGTTTAGGGTTCTGCAAGTGGCAAGCAAAAACAAAAGATGAAAAAGCCTTGATGCAGACTGCTACATCGAGAATCCAGCAAGATTTCCGAAAAGAGATGGGTCTCATAATAGATATTCCTAGGCAAGGATCAGGAAATTCAAATGACGGGAATACTGCGCGGAGATTTTTCAGTGATCCTGAGTTAACAGCCCAAATTACTGGGGTTGATTTGCGTTTGATCGAACGATTTAGCATAATCTTGCAGGTTCTTTCCTGTGGACGTAAAATAGATGCAGCAAAATTTGAATCTTATGCTTTTCAAACTGCCCAGTTGTATGTGGAGCTTTACAACTGGTATTACATGCCTTCATCCGTGCACAAGATTCTCTTGCATGGATCCAAAATCATTGGATCGTTCTTGATTCCTGCCGGCATGCAACAAACACTGATCTGATCCACAAGCTATTGATCTCATCTGATGCGTATTTAGCACATTTGAGAGAAAAGTGGAAATATACGGTCAGTGCCCTT
>NC_046660.1:135715789-135723917 GCF_010883055.1 Belonocnema kinseyi
TTAAAATAAAAATTAAATAAACAAAAAAATAAGAAATCTACTCTCACCATTTTCTGAAAAATTTAGTTCTGAATTTTTCAAAAAAAAAAAATTCTAAAATCGGTGCATAATTGCGTTCTAAATGTCATTTTGAATCTCGTTTTCCGATTTCACCCCACTGTGGGTAGGCGTGACTCACTCGGTAGGGGAAAGGAGTAGCGTGTGGAAGGGATCGAGAATTTTCAGATTGATCCAGAATTCTCGTGTTATTTAAGTAAACAATATGTTCGTTCCGCAACACTGCTCCGACCCAGGTTGCTGATGCATCTCTCTATCAATCACCACAAGCGAAGAACCTCACGAAGTCGTTATGCAAGGTTCCCCGCTTGGGTCCATTAGTGGCCCAGGTCTTTTGTTTCAGGCGTCATTTACTCTACTGACACTCTTTTTATTAACTATTCATTCACACATTCTAACCATTCTTTCCGCGATCTGCGTCTAGGCACGCTGCCATATACTTTACCTTGATACCCTTGTTTCGTTAGTCGTTCATTTGGCGTTCTCTCAACATGCCCGAACCATCTGAACCGATTTCTTTCCCATGTGTCTACCAGCGTCTATTCTGCACCACATTCTTTTAGAATTATCTCGTTACTTATGTTGTTCATCAGGGTTTTCTCGCATATTATGCGCATGAATCTCATGTCAATTCCGTTAATTTTACTCTTATCTTTTTCTTGATAGGTCCATGTCTCGCTATTGTATAGTACTTGATAGATCAAACCAAATTTTGAGATGAGGTCCAGGGAAAATATTTTCGAAAATAAAAAATGCCTAAACACTTTATTAATTATAATCCGGGCTAGTGAAATTGCTTCGATATTTTCTTCGATACACCGATACCCTCAAAATTACTTAAAATTGATTCAGATATAGCAAGTTTGAAAATAGAATAATCAAAGAAAAATTGGAATTTAAATATCGGCCTAAAACTTCTGTTCTAAATTTCGTACTGATACAATCCTATCACCAACAGGTGTTTAATTTATTTTATTGGTTGATCAAACCAAATTTTGATATGAGGTCCAGAGAAAATATTTTCGAAAATAAAAAATCCCTAAAAATTTTATTAATCATAATCCGGGCTAGTCAAGTTGCTTCGAGATTTTTTTTGACACACCGACACCCTTAAAAATTATTTAAATTTGATTTTAGGTGCTGATGAAATGCCAATTTTGAAATCAGATCCTGATATAGCAAGGTTGAAAATAGAATAATTAAAAAAAAATTTAAACATAAATATCGGACTAAAATGTCTCTTCTATATTTGGTACTGATACAATCCGATCATCAATAAGTGTTTATGTTATTTTATTGGTTTATCAAACCCAATTTTAAGATTTGGTACTGATAAAATGCTATCACCAACAAGTGTTTGATTTATTTTATTGATTGATCAAACCAAACTTTGAAATGAGGTCCAGAGAAAATATTTTCGGAAATAAAAAATCCCTAAAAACTTGATTAATTATAGTCCGGGCTAGTAAAATTGCTTCAATATTTTTTTCGATACACCGATACCCTCAAAATTACTTAAAACTGGTTTTAGGTGCTGATCAAATGCCAATTTGGAAATCAGATCCAGATATAGCAAGTTTGAAAATAGAATAATTAAAGAAAAATTGGAATGTAAATATCGGCCTGAAATTTCTCTTCTAGATTTGGTACTGATACAATCCTATCACCAACAAGTATTGATTTATTTTATTGGTTGATGAAACCAAATTTTGAGGTGTGGACCAGAGAAAATATTTTCGAAAATAAAAAATCCCTAAAAACTTTATTAATTATAATCCGGGCTAGTCAAATTCCTTCTAGAATTTTTGGTGACACACCGACACCCTCAAAATTATTTAAATTTGATTTTGGGTACTGTTGAAATGCCAATTTTGAAATCAGATCCTGATATGGCAAGTTTGAAAATAGAATAATTAAAAAAAATTGGAATGTAAATATCGGCCTAAAATTTCTCTTCTAGTTTTGGCACTGATACATTCCTATCACCAACAAGTGTTTAATTTATTTCATTGGTTGATCAAACCCAATTTTAAGATGAGGTCCAGAGAAAACATTTTCGAAAATAAAAAAGTCCCTAAAAACTTTATTAATTATAATCCGGGCTTGTCAAGTTGCTTCGAGAATTTTTTTCGATACATCGACTCCCTCAAAATTACTTAAAATTGATTTCAGGTGCTGATTAAATGTCAAATTGTAAATCAGATGCAGATATAGCAAGTTCGAAAATAGAATAATTATAAAAAAAAATTTGGAATGAAAACTCCCCTCTAAAATTGCTCTTTTAGATTTATTACTGATACAATCCTATCACCAACAAGTGTGTAATTTACTTTATTGGTTGATCAAACCTAATTTTGAGATGAGGTCCAGAGAAAACATTTTCGAAAATAAAAAAGTCCCTCAAAACTTAATTAATTATAATCCAGTCTAGTCTAATTGCTTCGAGAATTTTTTTTATACACGGCACAGTGGTCTGGAATAGGAATTTGCTGTTCATAATCGCCCACAGGTCGTATTTCTTAACCAATTTTAAAGTTTTTTTTTATAAATGCTCAGAAATTAATTTTTAAGGGAATTGTGGTTTGCTTTTTTAAAATTTTTTCACAGAGCAACAATATATAAACAAATATAGTGACAAAATTGACCATTTTAGCTTTGTGAATTTTTAGCTCAAGAGAAAATACAGATAGAAACACACTATCAGCCGGAATTATTGCACATGCATTCATAGAACGTAATTAATTTCAAAAATATTCAACTTAGTTATTATAAACAAATTTTATAAACAAATTCTTATTAGTGTTTTTTTATCATAGAAAAAATCGTTTATTTCACGCTAGTTGCTAATATTTTTCATAAGAGTCATAATTTGTAACTAAAAAATTAGCATGAGTTAACAACTATTGTTTTTATAAACATTTCTATAAACAAATTCTTTATAAACGAGTTTTTCTCATAGCTGAATTGATTTTTCTGAACAAAAGTGATTCACAATTGTCTTTAAAGCCATTTATATACTTTAAGCTTTATTAAACAGAAAAAATATAGATTGTTTATAACAATTTAGTTAAACAAGTATCCTAATCGGCCGTTTCCTGGTAGAAAAAAATGTTTTTTCCTTCAATAATTATTAGAGTGATATTTATTGCGGTGACTAACCAACGAAATTAAATAAAGAATAATTTATATGATTGCTATGAACAATTTTTTCAACAAAACTATCATTTATCTTTCTACATGTAAAAAGGACGGGTTTCCACTGAAATTATCCGACAATAAACGAACAGTGATTCCAAAATTGGATATGGGGCATTAAATAATAATTTACTTAATTGTTAATAACAAGTTTAAAACAATGCGTGACAGTCTGCGGTTGGTCGTAGAAAAAAGTTATTTTTTCTTCAATCATTTTTGTGATGATAATCTTATTTGTTTTATTGAATTAATGAAAAAATTGATACTTATAATAATGAGATTATTATAAAAAATTTAAAATAAATAAATTACGATTCAGAACTCGAATCATTTTTAGATTCGAATTGTTCTATTAGTTCATTGAGTTCTTGAACAAGTTCAACTTCAACTTTTTCCCATTCAGGCTTCAAGGATGCAATGAAAAGATCTGAGGACTCAAGGAGTTTGTGAATTAGGTTGTGCATAGTATGCAAGTGAGAAATTCTTCGTATGTTGAACTGTCGAATGTACTTGATATCCTTGTTCCTGGCTTCAGCAGCTTCTTCGGAATACATGCCAATTGGCAGCATAAAATGATAAGTGACTTCTGAATACGCAGGTACAGCGTTATTGGACCTTATTTTCACTTGTTCCTTATTTATTTTTCAGGAAGTTGCATAAAACAAATGAAAGATAGGTGACTTCTAAAAACGCAAGTGCAGCGTTATTTCTATGGATAGTTTGCTACAAAAATTGTTATTAACAATTACGCAAATTATTATTTAATGTCCCATATCCAATTTTGGAATCACTGTTAGTTTATTGTCGGATGATTTCAGTGGAAAACCGTCCTTTTTGCACGTAAAACAGTAAATCATAGTTTTGTTAAAAGAATTGTTTATAACAATCATATAAAATATTCTTTATTTAATTTCGTTGGTTAGTCACCGCAATAAATGTCACTCTAATAATTATTGAAGGAAAAAACATTTTTTTCTACGAGAAATGGCCGATTAGGAGACTTGTTTAACTAAATTGATATAAACAATCTATATTATTTATGTTTGATAAAGCTTAAAGTATATAAAAATGGCCTTAAAGAGAATTGTGAATCACTTTTGTTCAGAAAAATCAATTCAGCTATAAGAAAAACGCGTTTATAAAGAATTTTTTTATAGATATTTTTTATAATAATTAAGTTAAATATTATTAAAATTAATTATGTTCTATTCTCTTAAAAATGAATTGCTGAGTATTTCTAAAAAAAAAACTTTTAAAAAGGTTAAGAAATACGACCTGTTGGCGAATATGAACAGCAAATTCCTATTCCAGACCACTGTGCACCGATGCCCTCAAAATTACTTACAAGTAATTTCAGATGCTGATCAAATGCCAATTTGGAAATCAGGTCCAGGTACAGCACGTTTGAAAATAGAATAATTATTTAAAAAATTTGGAATGAAAATTCCTGTCTAAAATTGCTCTTCTAGATTTATTACTGCTTTAATCCTATTAACAACAAGTGTTTAATTTATTTTGTTGGTTGATCAAACCAAATTTTGAGATGAGGTCCAGAGAAAACGTTTTCGAAAATAAATAAATCCCTAAGAACTTTATTAATTACACAGCCACACAAAAAATGTGTGCGGATCTGGTAACAAGACACACGTATTCCTATGGATTTTGGGGCGCTGAATTCAAATTCGGTATCAAAAATCACCTATCACGTCATGGTTGAGCCATAACCTCAAAAAATGACGAAAAATCATGCACTGAGGCAAATAAATTTCAAAATAATGCCAGCGATGCAAATTTTCAATTCAAAAACATGTCGGCAACTGTGAAGGATCAACCCTTGCCTGATATCAACTTATTTAACATAACTTTACCCAACAGACCTGACCTCAGATAACCTGAATTAACAGAAATTTGTTGAACTACACGTAAAGCTCTGGAAGCATATTTTCCTAGTAGCAAATGTGTGCTACATCGAATGGGTCAACTCGAGCCTAACCTAGAAATAAATCTAACCTAGCCTAACCTAACCTCACGAAACACAATTCAACTGATTGTGTTGTCCCGTTGTGTTTGCGGTACCGTTTGAATCAGCTTGGGCTTAACCTGCAAAGAGGTCAAACCTATCCTAACCTAAAAAACCTGACCTAACCTAACCTAATTTCACGTAACACAATTAAACTCATTGTGTTGTCCCATTGTGTTTGCGGTACCGTTTCATTCAGCGTCGGCTTAACCTACATAGAGGTTTAACCTATCCTAACCTAAAAAATCCTGACCTAACCTAACCTAGCCGAATGAAATTCCACCACACATGTAGCTATGTAAGCGTACGGTTCTCAGTCTTAAATGTGTGCTATATTTAATAGGTTAACTCGATCTTAACAGACAAATGAATCTAACTTAACAGAACCTAACGAAACTTTGCTTAACGCAACACAACTTAACTTAAGTGTTCCTGTTGTAACACACTAAAATTCATTTCAGTGTACTACAGGTGGTTAAAAATTTAGACGCACATTACTCATTTGAAGAAACTTAGAATCCGTTGAAAAAGTGTGATGTCAAATTTCCGACAAATCTAATACTTTCTCAATCATAAATGATGAGAATGTAAAAATCACGAACTCGATGGGTAAAAAAATCCTTAATTATTTAGTGTCAATTAGTGCTTTCTTCCAAGAGGAAATTTAAAGTTTCAATAAATAACTCGATATATTTCGATTTATACAAATTATATTTTTGTAGAAAACTATAAATATTTATAAAGAAAAAACAACGCTTTCCGATCTTTTTTCGAATCACAAAGTGAGCATCGCTTTCTTTTTTCGAGTTTGTTATTCAAATTTATCTTATTCTTGGGATAATTTAGGATGGATCTTCCCATTCTTCATGTACGAAACAAATTCATCGTCGCTTTCTTCGTCCAGATAGTTGACTGGTTCCGTACGTGGACGAAGAATTCTCGAGACTTCACTGGATGTACGCTGTGCCATACTATAATAGATGAAAAATCAATATATGACTCAAAAAATTAAAATCTTTCGAAAATTCTCATAAACTTCAGAAGAATTTGAAAAATTACCTTGACGCTCAAAACGAGTTTGCAGTGACGTTAAAGAAATCGTGGGTCGTTTTTGATCCAACGCGCACTTGATCTGCCTACTGCGAAGGCCAGGTTGCCACTGGATTAATGCTATTCAGCACAGAGGGTCCTCTAGTTCTAAAGTTTTTTAGGTTGGGGATAGACATTTCCAGAGTACACGGATTTTGAGTAATAAAACCAAAGAAAAATGCCTTGGGTCTAAAACGACACACGATTAACAAATCTGCTTAAATTTTCATAAGCTGTCCATTGCGTTAATGAAGTGATTGTAAATAAATTTTGTATTATTTTTTCGTTGGTAAAGCTTCTGACAATTTAGAAAAAACTTTTTTTTCGAAAATTATTAAAAGAGAATATTATTTAAAATTATAATAACTTGATAGTCGCTGGGGTATTGTATTGACCCTCAAAACTAAATTTTTGTAGAAATTGTTGATGTATATTGTTGGCTTTAGGGTCAGGTGAATTGAAAACAAATGAGTTATTTCAAATATTTTGGCACATAATGGTGATCCGTATCAGTCAGTGTTCTTACATCTGTGAAAAGTACATAATTTATTGCAGGTATGCTGTTTTACAATTGAAAGTACTTTTCTTTAAAAAAATCTTTTAACGAAGAAAAACTGATTTGAAAACAATTAAAATTTGGTAGGAAAATTTTGTAAGAAAATTTATAAACAATTTTTTAAAAAAGTTTTTAGGAAACACTGCGGTCGAAGAAATCTTTTAAAATTATTTCTTAGCGATATATATTAAATCCATTTTTTTATTGAAACCCTTAAACACAGCTTTTTTTGTATACGAGAAATAGTGTTATTCAATGAATTTTCTGTTTTGATGAGAAATATTATTTATCGAAATGAAATTTTTCTCTTGAAAGACGCACTGTAGCAAAAATACAAAATTTAAAAAAAATTTTGTAGCTAAATATTTATTCAAATATTCTTTACGAACTTTTCTTTTCCTTATATCGACGAAAAGTTTATGCTCACTTTTTTCACAGTTGTAAGAATACAGATTGTCGAGGAACATTGTACTTAAAAAAAATTTTCCTCTATTTCTTATATACCATTTCTCCTTTAACAAAGCTTTATATCTCTGTAAATTTTTTAATTTTTCAAAATGTTTATATTTTCAATTTTTAAAATTGTCATGTACTGAGCTTTCTTTTGCAGTTTAAAATTATTTATGTGAAAGTAAAACATTTCCAAAATCACACTGTAGTACAAAATAAATTTGTAAGAAAACAAAAAATTGTAGTTATATAATTATATAATTCTGCTTTTAAGTTTAAACGTTGTAGCTAAAGAATTCGTGAGAATTTGTGGTTCAATTCCCAATGGAGTGAAGATGGAGTAGGATCTTTTTCTCAAGAAATAATTTTAATTTAAAAATATTATTTTCCATCTAGTCTTATTAAGACGTTAAGCATTTTCTGTTATTGAAGATTTTTAACTTGATCGATATTGTGTAGATTTTCTGCCTTCATGGTTTGGCGGGTTGATCTACTGTCGGTAAGGTACAATCTCTGATGATATAGATAAAGGAACACTTTAAAGGGAGAGGGATGGGCGGCATGGTGTCAGGGGTGAAAAAAGAGTTAGCAGTAAAAGGGAGAAAAGATGGGAACATGGAGGAAAAGGATGGAACGATGATAAGAAAAATTATAATTGAGAAAGTAGAAATAGCAGTGGTGTGTGTATACAGAAGAAGAGGGGAAGAGGAAGGCTGGAGAGTAATAAGGAGGTGGATGGAGGAAAAGAAGGAAGAATTGGT
>NC_046660.1:135724017-135726952 GCF_010883055.1 Belonocnema kinseyi
ACATGATAGGAGAAACAGGATGGTTTATATGCAATGGCAATATGAAAGGAGATGAGGAAGGGGAGATCACATTTATAGGAAAGGGAGCAACAGTAATAGACTGCATCCAGGCTGAAGAAAGAATGCGGCATATGATAGGGAGTATGAAGGTAGGGTATGAGATAGGGTCCGAGCACTTCCCGGTCATAGTTATACTAAGAAGAGGCGTCAGTAAGCGCGGCAGAGGGAGAAAGGAAAAAGGGTGCGAACGAAACACGAAAATGGGAATCTGCGGGATAGATAAATTAAACGAGTTTAAACAAAACATGGAAAAGGAGAAGGTTAGGTATGAAAAAGAGGAGGGAATAGACTCGTTAGTTGAAAGGTTGAAGGGGTCCATTGAAAAGGTAAAGGATGAACTGGGTACTAATGAAGAAAGAGTAGGGGGAAAGAGAGGCTGGTGAGACGAGGAATGCTGGGAGAGTAAAGAGAGAATAAAAGAGTGTGTGAGCAAATGGAGAAGAGGGAAAATGGAGAAGGAGGAGTATAACAGGAGGAAAAAGGAACATGAGAAGATGCTGGAAATAAAAAGACAGAGGGGAAAGGAAGAATATAAAGCAGATGTAGAAAAAGCCAGAAAAGAAGGTAGGGTGTGGGATGTGATAAATAGGGATAGAGGGGAAAGGAAGGGCGTTAACGATGAAATAGAAATGGAGGAATGGACGGATTATTTTAAGGGTCTATTAGGGGAGAGCAAAATAAGATCAAAGGGGAAAAGTGTAGGATAGTCCGAGGAGTAATGGAGGAAGGGAATGAGATAACAAGAAAAGAAGTGGATGAAGCAATAAATAGGTTGAAAAGAAACAAGGCGACGGGAGAAGATGGGATGGAGAACGAGGCGATGAAGTTTGGAGGAGAAAGGATTAGGGATGGGATGTGGAAGATCTGCAAAAAGGTATGGAAAGGGGAAGGTTGGCCGGAAGAGTGGACGACGGGACTGGTGGTACCGCTTGTCAAGAAAGGGGAAGGAAAGAAGGTAGAGGAATACAGAGGGATCACTCTCATGTCAGTCGACTATAAAATATATGCAGAAATCTTAAGAAATAGGTTGGAGAGTCAGGTAGAACAAAAAGAAAGTATCCCACATAATCAGACGGGCTTTAGAAAAGGAATGGGAACTATAGACAACATCTACGTACTTAACTATTTAGTTAACAGAAATTTGCGGAGAAAGCAAAGGAGACTAGTCGCTTTGTTCGTAGATTTCAAAGCAGCGTTTGACTCAGTGAACAGAAAAGTACTATGCCAGGCAATGAAAGAGAGGGATGTAGAGGAAAAGTTAGTAGAGAGGATAAAGGAAATTTTTACTGAAACCAGGATTAGGGTGAAAATAGGAAAGAAAAAAGGGCAGGTTTTCTGGACAAGCCGAGGTGTAAGGCAAGGGTGCCCTTTGAGTACGTTACTATTTAGTATCCTATTGGCAGACTTAGAGGAGAAGCTGAAGGAGAAAGGGAAAGGAGGAACGGCTTTGGGTAATAGCAAACTATACTCTCTAGCATACGCGGACGATGTAGTTCTATTAGCAGATGATGAGAAGGGGATGAACCTAATGATGAGAATCTTCGAAGAGTATGTGGGAACAAAAGAGCTGATGGTGAACGTAGATAAGATAAAGGTGATGTGTTTCAGAAATAGAAAGAGCAAAATAAACTACGTTTGGAAGAAGAACGGACAAAAAATGGAAATTGTGGAGGAGTTCTGTTACCTAGGTTTTTGGTTATAGGTATGATTTTCGCAACTAACAGTCAGCACTTTTCCGACGTTCCTACCGCTCTTGCGTACCCAGTTGCCATTTCGTTGCCTGCATATCAGATAAATCGTGCATTTGTGTTAGAGCTGGAATAAAGTGCTGTTCATTTTGTTCTTGCCAAATTAAAAAAACAATGTAGAAATAAATATAACACAAGTGGGGCGGAGGACAACAGCATGTACACTGAGACATAAATTAAACTCTATATCGGATAAAAAGTTTTAATGTATATAAGAAAATTTGATATATATTTTTAATTATTTCTGAAGAAATTTAGTATTTGTAATATTAACAATTTTATTGTGAATGTTATTAGATTAACAAAGTATTTTGAGAAATATTTTCAAAATCATTATAGCTCCGAGCAATGAGTTATTTCAATTTATAGTTTATTCAATAACGTACAAAAGAAACTTATCGATCAATAAAAAGAGATTGTTAATATCAATAATTATTTATTTTTAAACAGATATTTATTTCGAATTCAAACCGATTCCCGAAATATCGACTGCGGGCAGCCGAGCACATGTGAATACGACACGCGCGGCGCGCAAGAGCTGTAGGGGGCCACCCATATACCACATGGACACTTTAGGGGGGCAGGGGGGTATAGTGAAATTCTACGCTTGTCCAAGAAGGGGACCGGGAGGGTCGGGCTAGAATCCACGTGGACACACATTTCCCTAAATCTGTGGCTAGCCCCCGACCAGTAGCGACACGGTAGATTAGTCGGGGGCTAGTTAGGTGACCCGACTTATCCTAGTCAGGGCCTGATCGGGTACTAGTAGGGGTCATATGATAGTACATCCGCGTGGAATATTAACCAAACTCCCCAAATTTGTAGAACATCTCCTAAAAGTTTGTCAAAATACTTATTATTCACGGAAATCTCCATAAGCTTTTTTGAAATATTTAAAAGTGCTCAAATTTACCCAAGATTTAATGGGAAACATATCCTACGCTTAAAAATGCATACATTTATGTGACTAAAATTCCCCAAAATTTGTGGAATATTAATTTTAAAAAAAACTTCAGCTGGAACGCATTGATGGAAGAGCTTCGTTCTGAAGGAACCGCCATGCTGGTCACTGTAGTCTCTGCTCCAAGTAATTATGCTTCACTACGTGTGACGAACACCCCCCCCCC
>NC_046660.1:135727052-135730641 GCF_010883055.1 Belonocnema kinseyi
TTATAACAATTAACTATGCAAGTTACGAATTTTTTTATATTTCTTATACCCCTGTGCACTAAATTCAAGGGACGAGAAGTATAAGAAAAATTTTGTCTAGAATATAAAAAATGAGATTAGAAAAATCGACATTTTTTTCGATGTTTACATTAAAATAAAAATTAAATAAACAAAAAAATAAAAAATCTACCCTCACCATTTTCTGAAAAATTTAGTTCTGAATTTTTCAAAAAAAAATTCTAAAATCGGTGCATAATTGCGTTCTAAATGTCATTTTGAACCTCGTTTTCCGATTTCACCCCACTGTGCTACCCCAAAAGGGAAAAGGCTTAATGGTATAATAATAATAATAATAATAATAATAAATTGAATAAATTAAACACTTGTTGGTGATAGGATTGTATCAGTACAATATCAGGATCTGATTTCAAAATTGGCATTTCATCAGCACCTAAAATCATATTTAAATAATTTTGAGGGTTGTAAACGTGTAATTTTGCCAACAGACTTACGAAGCAAAAGTAATGAATTTTGAACGCTTTCGACTTTTTTGTTAACATAATTTCAAGTATAAATACAAGATAAAATTGTTGACAGCACGAAACTATTTGGAACCTGCAGGCAAAAGTACTGTAATGCAATTTTTTCGAATGAAAGAATTATTGACAGCAAATTATTCTTGTTTTTTCAAAGTTGCTGTGAAAATTACTTGCAATTGAAAAAATGAAGTGCAGGTAATTTTGACAGCAAATTCAGCTTGTTGCATCAAATATAAAATTATTAACTACGCCAATTTTTTTATTGTCAGGAAGATATTTTTGAATGTGTAACTCGTTTTTATTCCATAAGTAATAATTTTATAACTGTCTTTTGTGCTGTAAGTAGAGCTGAAGTTTTCATAAACATAATCACCTTCATTTATGTTTACAATATTTTCGTCATCAGTAAGCTTTGTCAAAACTTTCTCCAAGAGAAATTCGCGCAATCTTGATATCTGCTTCAGAGATACGACGGTGATGGTGTTGACGTTTAAGCATTCCTATAAAGGGTCCAAGGACAGCGTGGCTACCTTGTAGGTTGTCGCCATTTTAAGTTCTGTTTTACCGAGTTCTGCGCGATTTTTAAAATTACACAGACGCAGATCCTTTGAAAAGAAATGAATAAAGCAATAAATTTATTTAAATAAATACATATAAATACAAGCTCAACCCACATACCTGGGAGTGTTTTACTTTATTTTAAAAAATTAGAAAAAATGTAATAATTGACCTTTTCTCTCTTTGATGGCGATAGGTACCTATTAGAGACCTCAAGGGAGAGTTGAGTCACAGAATACTTCAAATCTGATTAGCGCTGCTGTACCGGATCTAGTTGAACTTTTATGAGGTTTGATTGGCATAGTTGGCGCTATTTTCAAATCACAATTTTATTTCTAAGAGAATTTGATACAGAATATAGAGAACACTCAAACAAGAACCTTATAAATTATTGGGGAGGTTATTTATCAAGGTTAGGGAAAAATAATAGTCACTTTAAAACACATATACTATAAAAATTTCATAAACAAATGAATTATTAAAAAATAAAACTGTTCAAACTTTGTGCGCCCCATGAACATATCAAAGTTCCGGTACAGCGCCGACTATTGGAGAGAAAAACGTGTCTCAACAAACGTGTCTCTTAATTTTGATCCATTTCTTCTAATTTTTAACAAATTTCTATTTGTTTAAAAAAATTTTATTTGCTTACGTAGTTATATTTCGATAAATAAAAAAATTAAATAATGTATATAAAAGAGCAAGCTTTTGAGACTTGAATCGTGCTTTTCATTTGTGAATATGCTTCTCTATAATATAATAATTATAAAGATTGTAAAAATATGAATAATGCAGTACTAAATAAACTTTTATAATTTTAATTTTATTATTACTTTTATTATTGATTTATTAGTGCGTCAAAAGAAGATGTAAACCATTTATACTCAATTTGAAAGAAATTTTAAGAAAAAAAAAACAATAATTAATTGTATAAACAATAACATAAGGCTTTTAGAAGAATTTACTACACCTCGAAATCATTTAATATTATGGATAACTCAGAAAATAAGATTTTGAATGTATTTCTGGTAAACTGATTATTTAAACAAATTATATTTGTTTAAAGTATTAAAAAGTAGTTAATGTATTCTTTCTACATACTATACAGTCAGAAACATAATTGCTTGTGTTCTATTTTATTGCACTTGTTTATTTATCAGAAAAAAACTGCTTGAACAAAGAAATATTGTTTAAGCAAATAGAAATTTATTAAAAATTAAAATAAATGTATTAGAATTATGTGAATATTTAACAAAAAGTAGCATAGGATACCAATTTGAAAAAAGTGGGCTTCTATGGCTCAATTTTTATAAATTTTGAAAATGAAATTAAATAATTGATTAAATAATCACATCATGTTTTTAGAAAAATTGACTACTTCAAACGATGACAAACATTTACATTTCAATCAGATAATACGATTATTTTTTACATTTTTGGGAATAAATAATGTTTTAAATCATTTACTTTTTTTAAGCAATGGATTATTCGTATAAAAAGGCGACAGAAATTGCTAAAAAGTAACAATAAATAATGCGTAAAAATGTAGTGTTTGATTTTTGGGAACATGTTTGGAGCGCTGCGGGGATGGTGAGGGTGGGTTGGAAATGATAGTTATATTGGTGTGGTTTTATTTCGTAGACACTCTTGTTCAATCCCTAAAAAGTTTGGCACGTATCGATAAAACCCTGTAACATTAGTTCAATTTTTCTAAAATTCATAATTTACCCATATTAATTGAATGGGAGCTTGAATTGCCCGGTGGCACGTGTTATAATTCGAATTAAAAAAAAACTACGATTTTTCTTTCTTCAAAAATAAAAACTATTGGGGGAGGGGGTGGGTTATCTTTCTCTGTAGCTCAAAAATCGTTCTCTGGACTACTCTAATAGACACGTTTCTATTTCTGAAAGAATGAGGAAATAGAATTTTGAGGTGAGAAGACTGTTTCAACCCCCCCCCCCCCCCCCCCCCCCCCCCCCCAATTAATCTATAACAAATACATTGGAAATTATTTTTGCTTATTTCATTAATACTTTGCTTCCACATAGGAACAAAATAAATCCACTTACACTAGTAGTCATAAAATAAAAAGGTTTAATTGTCAGGTTTGAGCTTACAAGAAATTCTTACTGAAATCTAAGTTGACATTTGGAACCTAACTATCATCTGAATCCTCATGTGTGGGAATGAAATTCTTGTTATCCATCAGTTCATCACCATTCTCGATTTCATCAATATCTTGACCCTCTAAAAACTCTGGAACTTGCATTTCGGGTTGCATTTTATTTATATCTTTTCATCATCTGCATCACTAGCTACATAATTTACAATATACGAGGGTGGATTGATAAGTTTCCGGCCTGACCTAGAAAAACAACGTTTTTAAAAATTTTTTTTTTTTATTTCTCAACATAATCTTCTCCAAGGCTGATACATTTCTCATAGCGGTGTTCTAGTCTAGTAATGCCATCTCTATAGAATGATTCGTC
>NC_046660.1:135730741-135733072 GCF_010883055.1 Belonocnema kinseyi
TTGTCATAAGGACAACCGCAGGATTTCGCCGGGAGCGGGTGCTAATCTGAATAATTGCACCCGCTTCCAGCGAAATCGCGGTAAAATTTCAGCCATAACCACATGGGCTAAAATCTACATAATTTTTTTAAATTATATAACTACAATGCAAACTCAAATTATTTTAAAACACAATTTATAATAACTTTTTAAATGAATTTTAATTTTGAAGCCAGCTTTCGATTGCAGATGAATATTCAGTACGATTTATCAATGTACTGACCCTTGTTCATATCACGAAAATTGTCTAGAGCCGACAAAATAGTATGCTTTCAAACTCGTGGAGTTGTACTAGGCGTTGGCATATTGTTTATTGCATTATGAACTCAACTTAAATAATAACCATGAATTTTATTAAGAATAAGACATTTCATTTGACTGCAAGGCAATTTCCTTAAATTGGAACTAGGCAGCGTTGCAAAACGGCCTGGATCGGGTCTGGGAAAAGATATTATAAACGTAGATGCGGTGCGGGCTTAGTTGCCCGCCATAAATGTAGATGGCGCGTCCGGCGAAAAGTCACTTCCCCTCTACCCACCGCTCCTCGTAGAAAGCACCCATCGATATAGTTTGCCAAGAGCCACTTGGAGCGCTGTAAGCAACTCGCGGCACACCATCGAGGCGCACTGATGGTAAACTTAGCTTGGACAAGAACCATTTGGATTGAAAGTAAATTGCCAATTAAAACATTTTTACATTTATAACTTTGCAAAACTTGGTTGTTTTAATAAATACCACAAATATAAGTCGATGAGTAATTAATATATTACTCATATTATATAATATTTAGATGCTAAGACGACAGTTCCAAGCCAGATTACGTTTCGCATTGGCAAACAAAATTAGAAGAACAGAATTTCACTGGAACATTCATAAAAAATATCATATTCCATAAAATATATTTAAAAATAAATTTTAAATCATTATAATTGATACAGCTTACTCGAAATATATATATATATATAATTCAAATTATTCTTTAAGTTTTTCAGGAGTTTTAAATGCCTCAAAATCTGCAAGATTTTTTTACAATTTTATAAATCTTTTTAAATATTTTCGACACTGTAAACTTCCCGAAATAACAAAATGCTGAAACCTGAAAATCCCGAATTAAAAAATTCTAGAATAATGAGATTCTGCACAGTTTACAATATTATCGAATTTGAAAATTCCCGAATAATAAAACTCCAGGCCGAATGCTGTCTGACGATAAAATATACAAACTAGAAAATTCCCGAATTGCAGAAATTTTAAAAAACAGTTACGTGGTCAATATTATTTATTTATTAAAAATACAATAATCAAATATTTTTATTATAGAAATTTGGTTTAATGTTTAATTTTTTTAAATTATTGTCCTAATTTAAAATTACAATAATTGTATAAAAATGTGATACAAACATAAATTAAAAACACATGAGCTTCAAATGAAACAAACTTTGCAGGATTCAATGCAGGCTGATTTAACGCGACTTTTATTTTCATTTTTTAAAATAATAATTTTATTTTTGCGAGCGTTTTCTGTAATGTACAAAAATAAAATGGACATTTTCAAACAACTTTTTTCATCCAAAAATACATTTGTTCAATTATTGTTAGTTTTAATTTAAACAATAATTTTTAGAAACTTTAAACATTAAAAAAGTTTTTTCTCGGTAAAAATATTTTATTACTCTATTAAAAAAAAAATTTTTAACAAACTATTTTTTAATTGTTCAAATTAGAGAGTTGTCTAGCCCGGATATTGTATAATTCGGAAATTTTCTGTCGGCAATTCTTAAATTCGGTAAGATTGTAAATTGTCGAGAATTTTCCAATTCGGGACTTTTATATTTCGACAATGCATTGTCGAAATATAAAAGTCCCGAATTGAAAACTTAAAAATAAAATTCCCACATCACTGTAAAAATTCCGAACTTATAACATTGCAATGTTGTAATTTCGCAATTTTTACAGTGATGTGGGAATTTTATTTTTCGGAAAAAGCGACTGAAAAATCCCGAAAAATAAAATTCCAGGCATTGTAAAATTCGCACATTGAAAAATAACCAGTAATAAAATTCCCGAAATATAAAAGTCGAATTGGAAAATTCACGAAAAATAAAATAAATAAAATTCCAGGCAATAAGTTATTACCGAATTTTAAAAATCCCCAAAGAAAATGCCTGAATCATAAAATATCCGAACCACAAAATTCCTGAATTTAAACCATTTAAAAAATTGTTTATTAAATATTATTTATTTATTGAAAATACAATAATCGAATATATATTTCTGGATGAAAAAATTTGT
>NC_046660.1:135733172-135735408 GCF_010883055.1 Belonocnema kinseyi
AAAAGGGGTACTTAAGGGAGTACCCTCGGTAATAGAATTACAAATGAAAATCGTTTGATATTTGGATGAAAGTTTGTATTAAAATGTACTAAAGCTCTTGTCACATTTTTTGAAACTTTCCCAGCTTCATAATCGAGAAAGCAATGAAATATGGTCATATGGGAATACGTACTTTTTTAGTATATAATAAGGTAGAAAAATGAAAAAAATCTAAAATAATTCTGACATAGATAGAATGTTATCTGAAATCCATATCTGCTTCGAAAAGTATCATTCAAAACCTATAAGAATAGAAAAGTAATTATTTATACCGTAAATGTATGACTGGCGTCAGTGAACTTAAGGTATGTCAATGTCGCATCCGTTCCACGTGCTCGAGTTTATGCGCAAATTTCGAGTAACACGCATGCTCACACTCGACGTTGCCAAACGTCACTACACAGAAAAAAAATTCTTGAGGCGAACAAGTGAATAGAGAATATATTAAACTCAAAGAAAGTGTACTCTTGGATTAGGTAAAACGTTTAGTTAGAAGAGTTACACATTTAGTTACTTTATATAAATTGTTCTCGTAAATCAGGAATTTGGACAAAATTGCTAAGTTCGAAAGTTTATTATTTTCGACAGATTATGTATAATTGTATTATCTTCAGATTAGAAAAAAAATTTAGTTGTTATAGAAATATATTAACTTACAGTAGTCAATTTTTCGTCTGGTATCGCGAAAATGAATTTCCCTGAAATCCGTGTAATGCATTTGAAGGTCAAGTTTATTGTTTTTATCGCGTTTCTTGATATTTAAATATAGTTATCGCCTACAATCGAAACAAATGTAAATTATTATTACTGCATCATAAACTCCATTTAATATTAACAATCGCGCACATTTTAAGTGGTAAAAAGCGTTTAATTGTTCAAAGTAAATCTCAACTGTCACTGCTCTCGATTAGACCGTCGCCATTTTATTTCGCTGCTCCCATAATGCACCGGCGCTCTTCCGACAATTGCTTCATACACCTATTCTTAATATCCCTATTATAGCTATACTTATTAGGGGTTTGACTGTACGATATCCCTGGTATATGGAAAATGGTCGAAGATATTCATTTTCGCTGATCCAGGGATCTTTCTAAATTCCTTCGTTCGTTTTCAGCCTAATGTTTGGCTATAATAAGGAATAATATTCCTGTCAGAGCTCAATTTTTTTTACCGTGTACAATTTAAAATTGGACCAAAAGCTAAAAATTTTTCTTAAAATGCATATTTTAAAAGATATAAATTTTTTAACGTCCGAAATTTAACGTTTTTCACTAATTTTGAACGTTAACAACATTTGACATATTCAATTTTTGAAACATGAAAAAACTTACTCGT
Organism: Belonocnema kinseyi; assembly: GCF_010883055.1. Lineage (NCBI taxonomy): Eukaryota > Metazoa > Arthropoda > Insecta > Hymenoptera > Cynipidae > Belonocnema > Belonocnema kinseyi. The sequence continues at coordinate 135,734,547 of NC_046660.1, forward strand.
TCTTTAAAAGTTACTTTATAACCTGATGTAATTCAACATTAGCGCAGACCCGGCAGGGATATGATTTTCGCGACGAACAGTCAGCGCTTTTCCGACGTGCCTACCGCTCTTGCGTACCCAGTTGCCATGGCGTTGCCTGCATATCAGATAAATCGTGCATTTGTGTTAGGGCTGAAATAAAGTGCTGTTCATTCTGCTCTTACCAAATTAAAAAAAAAAGTAGAAATAAACAGAACACAAGTGTGGCGGAGGACAACAGCATGTGAGTTAGACATAAATTAAACTCTACATCGGATAAAAAGTTTTAACGTATATAAGAAAATTTGATATATATTTTTAATTATTTCTCAAAAAATTTAGTATTTGTAATATTAACCATTTTATTGTGGATTTTATTAGATTAACTATGTATTTTGAGCCGCTGAATCTAAATATACCTGTTTTTTTCGAAAAAGTTGTAAGTTTTGTTTAAATCGCAATTCTTTAAACAAATTATGAAAAATTGACATTTTCGATCTGGACAATTTTTTTCTAGAAAATATGGCTCATTTTAAAATGCATATTTCGAAAGATATAAACTTTTTAACGTCCGAAATTTAAAGTTTTTCACTAACTTTGAATGTTAACAACATTTGGTCTATTCAATATTTTTTAAAATTGAAAAAGCGTGCTCCTTCTTTAAAAGTTACTTTATAACCTGATGTAATTCAACATTAGCGCAGACCCGGCGGAGATATGATTTTCGCGACTAACAAGCAGCACTTTTCCGACGTGCTTTGGGGCCATCCATATACCACGTGGACAAGTTTTCACCACTTTTTGACCCCCATCTCCCCTCGTGGACCGCCGTGGAATTTTGACG
>NC_046660.1:135735508-135738744 GCF_010883055.1 Belonocnema kinseyi
TGAAATAGAGTTTGAAAATTTTTCATAGTTTTCTGGTGTTTGTTTGTATTGGTTTCTTAAGGAATTATGAGAATAAATACAGGTAAAGAGCCATCCATAGAAAAACCATGACGATCACAAACATATACACACAGAAAACATGCCTATTACTGACATTCCTATAGCATACTTTGTATGTGTGTCAAATTGCAAACAGCTTGAATGATTTTTGACTGAGTTATGATGATTTACGTTTTAATCACTTATTGCTGTTCAGGAAAAATGGTTTCATTTCTTCATTTTAATTATTTAAACAAAATCTTTAGACAGAAAGAAAATTAGAAATAGAATAAAGCTCTTATCGTCGTGACTTTTAAAACGCACTAAAATGTACTTCCGTAGCAAAACTGGTGCTGTGTAAACTATCTCTTTAACTCGCAGGAAAAAAGTGTTCATGTAAGCTTAAGGAAACAATGTTCATTCCCCATAAGTGTCAGGCTGTCGAAATATAAGAAGACACAGTTATTTTTGTTGTTGTGTTTTTATCATTGATTGAAATAATATGCTGGTAAAGACAGACTGACATATTATTTTTGCCGTGGATATACACAAGTATACCAGAATATAATTTGAAAAGTGTGGAAGCTGGATGGACTAAATTACAAAAATTATAAAATAATTAGTGCCTAAATTATTCTGGCACTTGAAATAAATTACTATGAAAGTTTAATGTCTATTTTTTGCAGGCTTCACAAGATAAAAACGGTTCAAATTTTTATTTAAAAAGCAACATAAAAAGTATTTTTTCGGTATTTTTAATTTATTTAAAATTTTTTTCTCCATTTCTCATAATATTTTTGATTATTAATAAATGAAATATAAGAAAAGACGGCATTAATTAGTTTGACGAAGTTTTTTGTAAGATTTAAAGAATTAAAAAATGTTTAAAATTGAAAATAATATATTACGTAAAAACAGAGAACTTCTCCTTTTTTTAAATAGGTTGCAAATTTTTGTTAGAAAATTATTTTTCAATTTCTTCTGAAGATTTAAGTGCATTTTGTCTTATGTTTCGGAACATTTTTTGGAAACAAGTCTTTCATAAATTATATTTAATGTTTTGGTATACATTTGTATACAAATTGGTTCAGAATTTGGATTAAAAATTAGTTCTTGTGGTTGAAGCCTTCCATTGAAAAATTTGTTTGTTTTGATTATAGTCCAAATTTTATGTAAAACATACCAGTTTAGTATAGGGTTAGTGCTGGTATTGCGGAAAATTGCATAATGGTTGACAGTTCGAAAAAACATTAGAAAGAAAATAAGAATAGTTAAGGATGAAAAATATATTAGGTAGAAAAACAATTTTTTTTTAAATGACTTGAAGAATTTTGTTACAAATATTTTTTTAATTCCATCTAAAAGTTGCAATGAATTTCATTTTATTATTTTGAACTTTACATGTAAAAGGGTTTTCCGTAAAATATATTAAATTTGTTGTATCGATTTTCATAGAAATTCGTTCTGAACATTATTCGGATGAAAAAAAAAATAGATTTTGTGGTAAAGTCTTCCATTGAAAATTTTGTTATTGCTTCGATTAATGTCGAAAATTTCTGTGAAAGTAATTGGTTAATTAAAGAGCTGGATCTAGTATCACGAATAATTTCATAATTGTAGACCGTTCAAATAAAAAACGTTTTAAAAATTAAAAATAGTTTTACAATAAAAACAAAAGAACACTTTTTTAAATTAGTTGAACATTTTTTTGTTTGAAAATTATTTGTTTACTTTGCTTCATGTTGAAATTTTCTGTAAAACGAAACGTTCTAGTATAGCGCTAGGGTTAGTATTGTGGAAAATTCCCTAATGGTTGATAGCTAGAGAAAACGTTTTAAAATATAGGGATTGTTAAGATTTACAAAATATATTAGGTAAAACAGAAGACTTTTTTTTAATTGCTTCAAAATTTTAGCAAGAAATATTTTTTCAATTTCTTCAAAAATTATTATTGAATTTCGTTTTATTTTTTTGAACTTTATATGTCAGATGTTTTTCGGTAAATTATGTTAAATTTTTTGTATCAACTTTTATAAAAAATTTGTTCTGAACAGTATTCGGATGAAAGAAAATAGATTTGGTGGTAAAATCTTCCCTTGAATTTTTTTTTATTGCGTGGATTAATGTCCACATTTTCTGTGAAACTGATTGGTCAATTAAAGCGCTGGATCTAGTGGTACCCATAATTTCGTAATTGTAGACCGTTAAAAAAAAGGTTTTAAAAATTAAAAATATTTTTTCAGTTAAAACAAAATTATTAAGTGAAAATAAAAGAACACTTTTTTAATTGGTTGCAATTTTTTTAAATTATTTGTTTGCTTTGCTTAATTTTAAAATTTTGTGTAAATTAAACATTAGAATATCGCGCTGGGGTTATTATTGTGGAAAATTCCGTAATAGTAGATAGCTGGAGAAAACATTTCGAAATATAAGAATTGTTAAGACTTACAGAATATATTAGGTAAAACAGAAGACTTTTTTTTAATTCCTTCAAAACTATTGCAGGGAATATTTTCTCAATTTCTTCAAAATTTTGATTGAATTCTATCTTAATTTTTGGAACTTTTTCTGAACATTATTGGGATGAAAAAATGAGCTTTTGTGGTAAAGCCTTCCCTTAAACATTGTTATATTTCTCTGAATAACTTTAGAATTTTCCGTGAAACTAACTTGTCAAATGGAGCGTTAGGGCTCGTATTACAGAAAATTTTGTAATGGTGGCTAATTTATTAAATTAAAACGTACCAATTTTTGACATTAAAAAAAAGTGCTACGTAAAAACAAAAGAATTCTTTTTAATTGCTGGAAAATGTGTTTTAAAAGTTATTTTTGAATTTCATCTGAAGATTTCACTAAGAATGCACTTATTTTTTCAGCACTTTGTTTGGAAATAGATTCTGCACAAATTATATCTAATTTTTGGCATATATTTTTCTAGAAATTGGTTTTGAACATTATTTATTTCAAAAAAATAGCTATTGTGTTAAAGCTTTCCTTGAAAAATCTTTGTTTTGCTTCGATTAATGTTCTCGTTTCTAGCGTGTTGAAACCTGTTTTATATCTGAAAAACCGGTTTATACCAAACAAACCCCTCGAAACCGGTTTAAGCATTGCCAGCACCCTCCCCGCTTACGTGCGTACTTGCCAATAGTTTTTTTTCAAAGGGGAAGACCACTATATACCTTACACATGTGAAT
>NC_046660.1:135738844-135741970 GCF_010883055.1 Belonocnema kinseyi
GTCTGATGATTCACATGTGTAAGGTATATAGTGGTCTTCCCCTTTGAAAAAAAACTATTGGCAAGTACGCACGTAAGCGGGGAGGGTGCTGGCAATGCTTAAGCCGGTTTCTAGGGGTTTGTTTGGTATAAACCGGGTTTTCAGATATAAAACAGGTTTCAACACGCTAGAAACGAGAACATTAATCGAAGCAAAACAAAGATTTTTCAAGGAAAGCTTTAACACAATAGCTATTTTTTTGAAATAAATAATGTTCAAAACCAATTTCTAGAAAAATATATGCCAAAAATTAGATATAATTTGTGCAGAATCTATTTCCAAACAAAATGCTGAAAAAATAAGTGCATTCTTAGTGATATCTTCAGATGAAATTCAAAAATAACTTTTAAAACACATTTTCCAGCAATTAAAAAGAATTCTTTTGTTTTTACCACAAAAGCTCATTTTTTCATTCCAATAATGTTCAGAAAAAGTTCTAAAAAATAAGACAGAATTCAATCAAAATTTTGAAGAAATTGAGAAAATATTCCCTGCAATAGTTTTGAAGGAAATAAAAAAAAGTCTTCTGTTTTACCTAATATATTCTGTAAGTCTTAACAATTCTTATATTTCGAAATGTTTTCTCCAGCTTTCTACCATTACGGAATTTTCCACAATAATAACCCTAGCGCGATATTCTAATGTTTAGTTTTACAGAAAATTTCAACATGAAGCAAAGTAAACAAATAATTTTCAAAAAAAAAAAAAAATGTTCAACTAATTTTAAAAAGTGTTCTTTTGTTTTCACTTAATAATTTTGTTTTTATTGTAAAACTATTTTAATTTTTAAAACCTTTTTTTATTTGAACGGTCTACAATTACGAAATTATTCGTGATACTAGATCCAGCGCTTTAATTAACCAATTACTTTCACAGAAAATTTCGACATTAATCGAAGCAATAACAAAATTTTCAATGGAAGACTTTCCAACAAAATCTATTTGTTTTCATCCGAATAATGTTCAGAACGAATTTCTATGAACATCAATACAACAAATTTAATATAGTTTACGGAAAACCCTTTTACATGTAAAGTTCAAAACAATAAAATGAAATTCAATGCAACTTTTAGAAGGAATTAAAAAAATATTTGTAACAAAATTCTTCAAGTCATTTAAAAAAATCGTTTCTCTACCTAATATATTTTTCATCCTTAACTATTCTTGTCTTCTTTCTAATGTTTTTTCGAACTGTCAACCATAATGCAATTTTCCGCAATACCAGCACTAACCCTATACTAAACCGGTATGTTTTACATAAAATTTGGACTATAATCAAAACAAACAAATTTTTCAATGGAAGGCTTCAACCACAATAACTAATTTTTAATCGAAATTCTGAACCAATTTGTATACAAATGTATACCAAAACATTAAATATAATTTATGAAAGACTTGTTTCCAAAAAATGTTCCGAAACATAAGACAAACTGCACTTAAATCTTCAGAAGAAATTGAAAAATAATTTTCTAACAAAAATTTGCAACCTATTTTAAAAAAGGAGAAGTTCTCTGTTTTTACGTGATATAATATTTTCAATTTTAAACATTTTTTAATTCTTTAAATCTTACAAAAAACTCCGTCAAACTAATTAATGCCGTCTTTTCTTATATTTCATTCAATAATAATCAAAAATATTATGAGAAATGGAGAAAAAAATTTTTAATAAATTAAAAATACCGAAAAAATACTTTTTATGTTGCTTTTTAAATAAAAATTTGAACCGTTTTTATCTTATGAAACCTGCAAAAAGTAGGCATTAAACTTTCATAGTAATGTATTTCAAGTGCCAGAAAAATTTAGGCACTAATTATTTTATACTTTTTGTAATTTAGTCCAACCAGCTTACACACTTTTCAAATTATATTCTGGTATACTTGTGTATATCCACGGCAAAAATAATATGTCAGTCTGTCTTTACCAGCAGATTATTTCACTCAATGATAAAAACACAACAACAAAAATAACTGTGTCTTCTTATATTTCGACAGCCTGACACTTATGGGGAATGAACATTGTTTCCTTAAGCTTACATGAACACTTTTTTCCTGCGAGTTAAAGTGATAGTTTACACAGCATCAGTTTTGCTACGGAAGTACATTTTAGTGCGTTTTAGAAGTCACGACGATAAGAGCTTTATTCTATTTCTAATTTTCTTTTTGTCTAAAGATTTTTTTAAATAATTAAAATGAAGAACTGAAACCATTTTTCCTGAACAGCAATAAGTGATTAAAACGTAAATCATCATAACTCAGTCAAAAATCATTCAAGCTGTTTGCAATTTGACACACATACAAAGTATGCTATAGGAATGTCTACAAAACTATTAAAAATATGGACAAAAAGCATCGAGGGAATTTCATATTTAAAACAACTTACAGCGGAAAAGTTTTTCTATACAGTTGAAAGAAGATTTTTGGAAAGTGTTAGATACATATATTAAAAATTAGCGAAAATATGCAATTTGGGAAACATTAAAGGACGCCGTAACGATTGCTTGAAGAAAGCCTAACAGAAGTAGTTTCCTGCACGAGATAGCTCAGTTCTGATAGTGTAATCGTTATAGCGTCAAACAGTAGTATGTTATAAAGTAAATATTTCTGGTAATTTTTAATGAATATATCTAAATCTTTTTTTTAAATCTTCTGTTGACTATAGAGAGCAACTTTCTCACTAAAAGTTGTTTGCAACCTGAAGTTCCCTCGAAATTTTTTGTTGGCGAAACTAGAAAAATATGGTTAACGAGCTTTCGAGCGTCGTACCTCGCTAAGGACACTTTCCTAAGCTTTCAGTTCATAGATTGCAGATGAAGCGTCAGCAATAGGCATGTTTTCTGTGTGTATATGTTTGTGATCGTCATGGTTTTTCTATGAATGGCTCTTTACCTGTATTTATTCTCATACTTCCTTAAGAAACCAATACAAACAAACACCAGAAAACTATGAACAATTTTCAAACTCTATTTCAACAGTGCATTTATTCAGGCTACTTATCTGAAGAAACAGATTTTATGAAACATCAATTTCTTATATCTTTAGAATTGCGATTTTGATATCCGTTATCAATGAGATTTGGTTGATTCCATGTT
>NC_046660.1:135742070-135746252 GCF_010883055.1 Belonocnema kinseyi
TTTTGCATTATTTTGTGTTCAAAAATGTGTTGTTTTAAAAAGAATATTAATTTAAGTTACTATTTAGGAAAAAATTGTGAGAAGAGCAATGTTTTTTTAACGTAGAAATTAATGATAGTGGTTGTAGAATATTGCTTTGAAAAATAAACGAAATCGAAATTGTTTCTCTGGTAAAAATTACGTTAAAAATGATTTTTTCTGGAGCAAATATATCGATATACCACAGACAATATATGAAAAACTAATGGCATTTTTTTGATAATTAGTTTCACTTGCGACTTTTGCGTACGCACGTATATACGTTTCACGGAAACTAGATAACATTTTATGACAGATGAAATGAATTAGCCTTTTTGATAACGTCTTACCTTGAAATTTTTATTTTTTTAAATTAATTGTTGTGTTTTCATTACTTTGAATCTTGTACTTGACATTTTTTTCATACAAAACACCCATAACTTATGCAATGGTTTGTTCTTTAGAGAGGGAAAAACTTAGACCAGTATATCAATACCATACATAAATCTGTAGATAATAGTAGGTTGTTTTCACAGCACTCATTCATTCACATGAAAAACCGGTTTATACAAAATACCTCTATCCTTTGTTTGGCTGTTATATAGAAACCGGTTTTTTTCACGTGTGTGGCATAACGGTTATTCCCACGCTCACAACATATGGCTCTTCCCCCACCTAACAAAGGGCTCCCCCACTCCTTATATATAATACGTACATATATCGACGCATTTTACAGAGTTGAATCAGTTCAATTGTTGTATCTAAACGAGTCAGTATGTCGCAAGTTCACAGTTATTCAGTAGAAATATAATCCTCCGTGGTCTTTGATTTGTTAAAGTTCCCACAAACTCAAACTATCAACGTCTGGTTTGACACTCAGACGAAATAAACTGTTCCTGATATACCAAAAATAAATGAGATCAACCCAAGTCATCACTACTTAAACAAGTACTTACTAACGCTGCTCTTAAACGTTTGGTTATTGTGTCTGAAAGATTCACGAAGAGAACCACGCAATGAATGATTCTGCCTACTATTTACGGACTTAATCCTTCATTTTTCAAGACGATTCTAATTGGACTAGAGGTTGAACCACATGGGACATTTCAACCGCTCAATAAAATTATGAACAGTTCAAGCAACATTATCACCTTCGACTCTGCAACGAGACTGACAATGACACGCAGGAGGACGAGGTTGAGGCCAAAAAGAAAAAGTTATATACTCCCGAAATAGATCTTTAAAAGTCTATTTTCGAAGGACTGAAAAATGTTATTGTATGTGTCGATGAAAGGTTTAGAAGGATTCAACGACTATTAAAACACGTAGAAACATGTAAAGATTTTTTAATTGAAACAATTGTAAATTATTTAAGCGCAGAAAATATTAATTCACCAAATGAGGAATTAAGTCGTCAAATAATTAAGTTTAAATCTACATACTTTAGAAGTCAGGTACAAACAAAACTTGAGAAACACTTCGTCGAATTATATTTTGAAATCGTTTTTCTAGAACTGACTACCATCTTAATTTCATACATTGTAGGCGAAGTTGAACTTATATTTTCTACATGTACTTGAATAAATGTATTTTATTGGAAAAATACTAAATAAATGCACAAAGATGTGAAATTGTAATTGAAAACAATGTTTGTATTTACTAACTGTGACTTAGAATAATTTAGGACAATTTTAGGTTTTGATTAGTAATTAAATATTATACATACCTTTAAGTATTAGCAGCTTTGTTATTTTTTACTCCAACACACTCTCTTCCAACCTGAATATAAAGTAAGATTAGGATAATTAATTTTCGTTGTAAATATTTCTCACATTTTTCTGCTCGATCATATACATCCTCTACTCTTAGGCTAACAGGGAGGGGGTGGGGCCCCCTCCCCTTTTCAGCTGAGAAACATTCGTTTATTAAGATCATGTGGAGCGCGTCTGCTTTTCCAAATAAGAATAATCCTTTCAATTGAAAAATCTTCAACCCCTCCCAGGTTTCATTTTAGTTCCCGAAAATGAACAAGAAGGCAAACAGATCAGTGGAAGTCAAGTACACGGCAGAAGCAATCTCCCACCTCAACTCATCTCTGGTAAGTATTGTATTAATGTTTGACCTATATTCTATTATTATTTGTTACTATTTATTTAATAAATCGTATGACTATAATTTTAGCGCACGCCTATTTGTAAACTGAGTAAAATTTTGTTTACAATCATAATTTCTGCAAGAAATATTTTTTGCAAATGTGTGGGTTAAAGAAGCATATAGTCTAATTTAAACATTCCATATATTATGACACATGTAATTTTATTTATAATTTATGTTTTGATAAAAATGCTTTAGTATAATTTTAAAATAAATAATTTATATCTTGTAAATGTATTTATATAATTCAATATCAAGTTAGCGATTTTGAATTTTCGATTTTTGAATTTTTCGATATGTTGTAGTACATGAAAAAATAAGAGAAACGTATTTTCTGTATATGCCGAAAAACATTTTTAAGGGGTTAAAACTTCCCCTAAATTTGATGCTGAAAAATGAATTGTTTAATGTATCTGGCAACCAAATCAATATTGTTCAATGAAACAAAATGGAAAATATTCCTTATAAAAAAACCTGAAGTGCTGCATGTATTTATGACCAAAAGTGTTGCAACCCTTAACTTATATTTATGAAAAATATGATTTTTTATGTATATTTTCATCATAAAAGACAGAGTATGAACTTAAAAAATTAAGAAAACGGTTTTCGTTAATTATATCCAATACTGAAGCTTGAATTTTTCAGAATTTTTCAAAAGAACTACCCTTACATAACAAAAAGTACCCCTGGAAGCAATGGACTACGTGCAAAAATTAAAGCATATCTTCTTCGCAGTAGTAACATTGAAAGGGTGAGATAAAGTCACCCCCAGAAATGGATTATTCATTATAATTCAAGTTCTAATTGATATTTTGAAACTAAATAAACTGCAAAATATTTCTTATAAGAAGCCTGAGATACTAGATACAGTTCTGTTTGAAAAACGTATATTTCTTATGAATATTTTTATTATCAAAATCATAGTATGAACTAAAAAAAAATATCAGAATTTTTGTGAATAATATCGATTAATATATCTTACGTAGTTACTATTGTAATTATAATCTTCATTACCATGATTTATATCATCATTATTTTTAATAATATTAAAAAATCTCCGATTCATTTAATGGTTCATGGAGAACTCATAACTTGTAAGAATTCATATGTAGTTAAATTTCTTTTTACTTCATGTCAAGTAGCATGACGTTTCGATGATACCATTTTCACAATTCTCTTAATACTGTAAAATAACACATACAATTTTTTCAACTTATTAGTACAATATCTTTATCATCATATTAAAATCTATCAATAAAAAATATTTTTTATGTTCTATCATTCAATATATTATTTGTATAAAAATAATCGTTAACACAAAAGCAATTTTTTAAATATTAGAGTTACTTGCAATAACAATCAATCAATCAATCAATCATGTTAACGAAACTCGCAGTGACATTTGTGTAATTATGATTTTTTTACGTCATGTATATATAAATGAAATAATTAATTCCTTACATAAAATACCAATACTTTCATTTTTTTTCATTATTGTATAATTCTCAACCGATCCTAAATAACATTCTATAAATAATTTCATTTGGGAGACCGAATGAATACGATTAGAGAAAAAAAAACAGATGAATCACACATGCAACCGTACACGTGAATATATATGTTTATTGTACGTCTCGCCAAACATAACCATGCTATTGTAAACACAATAGTCATATCGAGGCCCTCTGAACTCTAATGGGTGAAAGCATGAAAGCGGTTATCGTGTATGCTTTCTGCGTTTCCGGGCGAAGGATTATTTACGCGGTCCGCGAAATTTGTTTAAAACGAAAATAGTGCCTTGCGTTGTTGTTGCCTGAAAAAGAGCTGAATGATCTTCCTGGCGATGCTCCGGTTGATGTAGCCCGTGATGTTCATGATAATTTTAAAACATTCAGATTTAATTATTTTACGTGTGTGCTATTATATGAATTTTAAATACCTTTTAAATCTTAAAATTCAATATAACGGTCAACAAAATGAATAGATAAAGTGAAAAATGCCTAGAGATAT
>NC_046660.1:135746352-135750562 GCF_010883055.1 Belonocnema kinseyi
GCTCCAAGGAGATTATGTTGAAAAATAAAAAAAAATTTACCCAAAAAAAATTGTTTTTATACTTCATTCTAAGGACTTATTGAACTACCCTCGTATCTTACACTATATTATTCTTTATAGCGTCGACAATAATGATAATCTTCATAAAACTGTTTAAAGCGTAATGACTTTTTATACCAACCACATCGTATAATAGCTGTATTTGAGCATCCTTCTATTTCGCAGTGTGTTTTGCAGGAATCTCCAAAGCTAAAATCAACAGAATTTTCTACTTTTTCTGGTTTCTCATCTAAATAGCCGCTTTTATACCAAGCGTATTTAAAAATATTAGTATATCTTGGTAAAGAAAGTTGGTTGTGTACTAAAGATTGAAGTTTGATAATGCTGTTTCTTAAATGTACCCGGTAACAAGCTTTGAATTCAGAAAAATTAAGAATTTGTATTTCTATGAAAACGCGATTTTTCCTCTGTCTAAAAATCCCCCAACGGGAACAGAAGAAGTGCAAATCCTATTCCTCTCAATCAACTTAGTAAAATTTAACGAAACCATTTATTTAACCTATTTTTCATTATTAAATCTTTTTATTACTTATAAATTCGAAAAATATTCAAATCTATATATTTTTTATTTTAATAATATTTTTAAACTTCTTAAAAAATGCAACAAAGAAATCTATGCAAGTGTGTGAATTTAAATAATTTTGAACTCCAGAGGGGCAGAGTTGAAAACACATATTTTGTGAACTTATTAGAAGGAATTAAATAAAATTAAAATATGACCACTTCTGAGGAATAAAAAATATCTCTGTGAGGTGCGTTACCGGTATAATTAGAAGAAATTAAAAATATTGAAAACACGTTCTCCTTGGGAGAATAGAAAACTGTGTGGCGGTCGCTATTGAAATAGAAGTTAATATGTTTAGAAGGTATCTTATTATTATTGTGGCGTTTTAGACAGATGAAAAAATCGCGCATTCAAAATAATAGAATAATCTTAACTTTTGCACTGAAATCTGAAAATATTAATTTTTCTCTATTCTACGCTTGTTATCGGGTAAATTTAAGTCATAATCCATTAAAATCACTTGATCTGAAAATTGCCGAACGATGTTTTTCAAAGTGACTACTCACCTGTAGTTAATTTCCCAGATTTGGATGCCACAACATACACATTTTCTGATATAAATAATTAGCTTCTACAATAGGACCAAACTGACCAGACTTCTTTTAACACTAAAAAAAGGGGTGTTAACAGTTGTCCCGTAGCTGCTATAAGTGGCTGTAGCATGTAACTGTGTGTGGTCGATGACACTGACTGTACCAGACATTGCACTTGTTTCTCGCTTTCGACTGATAATGTCCTTTCAGAGTGCATTTATAATCGACACTCTGAGTTGAATTATATAAATTTTGAATTCCAATTGTTGGTTTACATGACCGAATATCAGCAACAAAGGCATCTGCTTTTGTTTGAAGTTCCGAAACACTTTCAAGTGTTTTTCTAGTAATAAACTCATTTATTTTCCGAGATACGATTTTGTGAGCTTTTTTAAACTTTAATAAACAATTTTTAGAAGCCTTAAATCTTTTAATTCTGGGTCTATTTCCTTTTGTGCTTGTAACGCCAATCTACGTATGTCGCAATCATGACTCATCAAACCACCTTCAACCGTAGCTTTGAAATTATCTAGTGTATATTGGCAAATTCGCGAAATTTTTTCTCTGTTCGTTCCGCCTGTATTGATGGTGTGAGACCAACGACGCAACTGACTGATAGATGAAACTTTTCTGAATCTTTTTTGTACATTTTCAATACTTAAATTTGTCTTTTTGCTACTTCTCCAATATTCTACGGCTTCTTGTTTATATTCAAAATTTAATTCCTTTTTATCCTCTGTACACTGATTTGTTGGTGCTACGCCAGGATCAGGAAAGTGATGTAGTACTTCGTCTTTGATTATTTTTGCATCACAGTCTTTATATTCCGCATGAAAATCCAATGTCTCTTCAGTAATCATATCTACCCAGGAAACAAAAATACATTTACTTGCATTTGAATGGGTTTTGAGGTCTTCTGAATAGCGTATCTGTCACTGGAATTCCAGATATCTGCCCATAGGTTAGAGTGAGTTTCGAATGAGAAACCGGCTTTTTTAATCGGCCACGTAATCTTTTTCTCATACCCATTGAGTAGCGATTATGAATCAGCATTAACCAATAGAGGAACAATAATTCCGATAGAAAATTATTAATTAAAAAAATGGATTTGAATGGTTTAAATTATTTATTAAAAACTAGTTAAATGGGCAACTTTTAAGAAAATCCTGACATACATGTAGTCTACTTTTATTTACAGACTATTTATCTTCAGGCATTTTAATTGATTTTGTTGAATTTTTTTTTCACATATTTGCATCACACCACATCAGAATATTAAAATTTTTTTACATATTTTACATATCCTAAACTGAATTTTTTCTTCTAATTTACGTTTATAATTTCTCGTTATCACTGAAAGTGAAAAATAAATAAGTTGCAATCTGTAGGTTATATGAAACTTTACATTTACTTGATATCAATCTTAAATTCACAAAAACTATCACTCTTGTTCTATTTTATAGAAATTACCTTTAACAATAATGCATGTATTGAGTTTCTAAACATTTGGATGTTTGTGATGCAAATAGATAGGAGAGAATTGCAGAGTTCGTCTCTAACACGTGGACTCCCTGCAGCCATTAGCATGTGCATTGAATAAATTGAATGTCACTGACGCTTAATTCAGTATAAATCTTATCATTCTTGCACAAAATAATCTATTGAAAACCATTTTAAAAAGAGAGTTACAACTAAATAATCATTACATTTAGAAATAAATTGCCGCATCAATTATAATAGACAACAACATTATTTAACTTGAATTTCTTTAATTTTTGTTCAATCAGAATTATCATAATCAAATTTATTACTCCATACTTCTCATTCGAAAGAATTAGTTCTTTAAAATTTTAATCTGGATATTCTACTCAGTTAAACATAACCTGAGGTGACATACAATTGGCAGATTCATGCTTATTGAAAATTGCTGTATGTGCATCGTATTTTTACTATTCGTTGTGATCTTTTAAGAACTCCATTTCGAATTGAATCTCAACCTATTCATGTGCACATTATTGAATCGTGGAATGCCCATAGGAATTATTTCAGATTAGTCAGTCTCATTCAACTCTATTCACTAAGCATTTTAACGATTGCAGAATGGTAGATTTAAAGCACGGCCTTCAAGTGACCAATTAAAAATATCGCCAACCCATTGAATTTTCATTATTTCAATCTGCAAATGACAGATACGCAATTCAAACCGACTTGATTTCTATCGTTTTTTTTCCTGAGTACATAATTAAATTCATTCGCAGCATGTATTAATATTTTTTTCAATGCTTGTGACAACTGAATTTCTTTATCATTCGTCATGTTATTTGGTATTTGTAAAGTTTGAAAATACACTAATAATAAATTTATAACGTTTGAAGGAAGAATCCTCATTGTTAAATCTGAAATAAAAACAGTGATTGTGAATAATAATTCTTCATTGCCATTATTTCATTTTTGAAAATATGTAAGATCTCACATACATATATTTATTAATATAAAAATAATAATGAAATAAGTTTAATTTATTAATTAAAATTTTTATTAAAATAAGAAAGAAATTGCAATGTGCACGTTAATGCTACATAATATTTTTAGAAAAAAATTACCTAAACTCTTAATACCTTTGAACTATTCGAAGGAAACTTAAGTAATAAAGTCAGTTAGGTATTCGATTAACACATTATTTACAATTAGAAGCGGGCTTGTAAGAATAATAGTTAAGAGAATACTCACATGTTTGATGCAACAGCTGATTAATTATTTGTGGGCACTTCTATACAACGCTTATAGATATTTGTCGATTCGAATACATAAACGGATTCGAGAAAATTGATCTTTGAAATTCCTAGTTGAAAGCAATGTTGTAACTTTTCAAGAACTTTTTACTTTCCTGACACTGCTGACAAACGTAATAATATGGCAAGTGTATTCGAACGAGGCGCAGATATGACCAGGCCCTATCAACTCAATGGTAGAAATATAAAGAAGCTCAGCGCCAACAGTTGACCGCAACTTGAACTAAAAGTATCAATGTGTGACGTATATGTGCCATAGA